>NW_028261386.1:51878708-52178708 GCF_051295495.1 Thamnophis sirtalis
TCATTATGTAAACTCTCTTATAGACCTTTGCAGAAGCAGAGATTTTGCCAAATGGGAGCTGCAAGAGTCTATACCAAGAGTGCAGAATTTGGAACTTTTCTATGGGCTTTTAAGATACAAAAAGTCAAGAGGTGTGGCTGAAGGAAAACAATTTTCAAATTGTCCCAAACCTGCTTAAAGTGGGCAGTTTGATAAATTTGTTAAGGCAACGGATTCTAAACATATTCTCACGTTGCAATCAGAGTTTTGCATAATGAACAAAAAATAATACTGTACGTTCTTGTACTTTTTATTTACCGTAGCTTTCAATGCTTCCATTCCCAGAAGCTTCTCTTTAATCTGATCATTAACTAATACAATACCTCAGATTACAGATGCATTTTATATTTAGTCATTACAGCATTACAAAGCATCGGGTGACTCTTTTTAAAGGAAACATATGTAAAAGTAAAACAAATTGCCAGAAGTAAAATCTACAAAAATCAAAATAAAATTACGTCAAAAGCAAAAATGTTAGAATTCTTAATCACTCTAGCTATGCACGGCATTCTTTTTAAAGATATTTCCCTTCCCTTGTAACAGCAGGTAAGAAAGTGCAATTTTTTATTCATTATGAAACAAATAAAATCATTCTCCTGAATGACTCTCACCACACTTTCTGAAAACTGAACTTAATATTGCTCCTTTCCTGTGCTGTGCAAAGAGTACTGTTCAGTGGTGGGATTCATTTTTTTTTTACTACTGGTTCTGTGGGCGTGACTTGGTAGGTGTGGCTTGGGCGTAGCAGGAGAAGGATATTGTAAAATCTCCTTTCCTTCCACACTCCAGGGGAAGGTTACTGCGAAATCCCCATTCCCTCCTGATCAGCTGGGACTTGGGAAACAGAGAAGAGATGAGGGCAGGGCCAGTCAGAGGTGGTATTTACCGGTTCTCCAAACTACTCAAAATGTCCACCAGCAGGTCAGAACCTGCTGAATACCACCTCTGGTATTATTGTATTAGTATGTGCAAAATAAATACTATAAGTTATTACCCTTTGTACTCATTAATGGTGTATGATTCACCAATGATAAAACAGTTATATTATAATATTATGGCAACACCTATCTGGCCTAAAGTTAGAAGATTTGATAAATATGCTTACAATATAAAACATATCTAGAAGAAAAATAACAAAACACTCTGTTCTGTAACGTAGGTTAAAAATAATATGTGTCAATATT
Organism: Thamnophis sirtalis; assembly: GCF_051295495.1. Lineage (NCBI taxonomy): Eukaryota > Metazoa > Chordata > Lepidosauria > Squamata > Natricidae > Thamnophis > Thamnophis sirtalis. The sequence goes on from NW_028261386.1 coordinate 51,879,932, forward strand.
AGCATTTGGTACTTGTTTCAAGAACTGATTTCCAAAATATTTCTAATCACATAAAAATAAAATGCCAGTTGTTTTAAACTTTTTCTCCTAGGTGATAATAGCACATTTGTTCATGTCAAATTGCCAAAATCTTTTGTTACACATGCCAGAGGGAATCAGACTGGAAAAGGCTTCATTTAAAATGTTTGTAAAGAACATTTGGAACAAATTATTGAAAAAAAGAAAAGAAAAAAGGAAATCCAAATTTACACCTAGAACTGAAATAGAGTAAAAAGAACCTTGTTGTGTCTAACTGCAAAATTATTCTATAAGCATTGAACTCATTGAAACTCATAGTTTGACAAAGATTAGTACTGTTGTCAAATTCAGAAACATCTGTAAATTGTAATTTGATTCTAGAATCTGAATAATCTGAACAACCTGGCAGTGAATTTGAGTTAGCCAACCTTCTGAAGGAATCGTGTCAATTTGGCATGCTTCTTTATGATGCCAAGAGACACTAAGGATCTATTCCAGAAACTGGTGGAATATAACACCCAGTTCTGATATTCTGATTTTTCTTTGAAGACTTTTCTCATCCAAGAAGCTTCTTCAGCTCTGACTGGATTGTGGGGAATGGAAGGATTTATACTCCTTGCAGATATTTGCATTCTTTTAGCAAGTCATTCAGGTCACCTGGAAGTTTATCTGTGTAGTCAGGGTCACCTGAGTGATGCCATACAGTCAAAGCTGAAACAGCTTCTTGGATGAAAAGCGAAACATCTTCGAGGAAAAACAAGAAAGTCCAGTTGCCTCTTGAAAAAGCACCTTTGGGACAGCCATGACCTGAATGATTGATAATCTCCATAGGCATTTAGCTATACAATGTCTAGCATCTCTAGAAATTAGGGTCAATGGTGTGGAAGCCTAGCTCATTCTGATATATACAAAATTCCACTATTCACTGAATGTTAACTTTCACAGTTCTTGATACCATAACTGGAGATTTTTTAACATCTGATACTAAATAGTAGCTGTTTTTTAAAAGAAGTATATTTAGTATTTCCTTGGAATAAATTAATCCATCTCTGTTAAAGTACTAGTCAAGATCAAAGAGTACATTGTCAGTGAAAGAAGCAAATTCAACTGATAATACCAACATTTTACAAAGTTTCTGAGAATATATACGTGTCAGTTAAATATGGGGCAACAAAGCATTTTTCTCACCACTTTTACTTCTGCAATATCCTACAAGAACAAGCCTTGCTGGATCACTTCAGCTTAGTGGCATTGCCGATATATATTCCAAAACTAAATGCATGTTGATCAAAGTAATGCTTTTTATTTCCTTTTTGTTTTTGCAAATGAATTCTGCAGGTCATGTTTATGTATTATAAAAACCAAGGGAATGCAATGTACTGTTCATAAAAGGAGTGGATCCCCCAGCCATTTAAGCCATTTTAAATGGAACAATTGTGTTGTTTTTTTTCCCTCTCAAGTTTCCTTAGGGCATTTTACAAGAAAAAGCTCAATGGTTTCTGTTGACTACAGCAGGAAACCGGGGAGATGTCTGCCCAGCAGACTGAAGCCAAATTTTGGCAGCAAAGCTGATTTAACTCTGGGAAATCAGTAATGCAAAGCCCTTCCGCAGCTTTAATTTTTCAGCCTTCCTCCACTTTTCATTGTATCACACTACAGATATATCCTGATATCATCAGTCCCCATATTTTATTTCATTGTACTTGGAAAGCACGTGGTTGTTAGATGCAGTGCAAAGCTATAGAGACTGAAATTATCTTTTGTGGATAAGGCCAGCATAAAGCTTACAAACTTCTTAAATAATTCCAACTCTGAAGTAAGCTTAAATAATATAAAATACTTTAGCTGGCTCTTTGTGCAGGAAGAATTTAAAACTGGTCAAATGAGGTTATTTAACCATTCCCCCTTTTTTCCTTAATATGACTGTTGTAGAAAAGTAGATCTACTGTATGTGTATTAGGAGTGACTACAAAACCAATGAGACTGAGCATTTTGCTTTCAGAATAGTGGCCAGAAAAAATGTAATTTTTTTTCCTGGTAGTTTTTCCATTTCATCTCAAACAGGAACAAGTAGAGTGGCTTAGAAGTGATCCTATCATTTTGTAGGGCACCTTTGTGACAATATGAAACAGAATCATCATAACCTATGCTACTGAAATTCCTTCCCTAAACTGAGGAAATACAGTTTTTATACAAAGGAAGGCTTTACAGACTCTACTTATATCCTGTTCACAGTTCTTTTGGCATTCTGGAAAAAACCCAAAGTACTCCTTTTTGAAAACTGCTTTCATTTCGCCTTAGACAATTAGTCATATGCCATCAGTGCAGCTAAAAGTTCATTGGTTTATACAGTTTTGTGAAAACACTGATAGTTATTATTTTAGAGGTGATGTGAGACTACAGGTAGCCCTCAACTTACAAAGATCATTTAGCCACCGTTTGAAGTTACAATGGCACTGAAAAAAGGATGACCATTTTTCACACTTACAACCATTGCAGCATCTCCGTGGTCATGTGATTTACATTCAGATGCTTGACAACTGACTCACATTTATGACCGTTGCAGTGTCTCAGGGTCATGTGATCTGCTTTTGCAACCTTCTGACAAGCAAAGTCAATGAGGAAACCAGTTTCACTTAACAACCGTGTTACTCATTTAACAACTGCAGTGATTCTGTCAAGAAAATGAGCATACCATTAACCTGATTTAATGAATCACTATGTTTGTTTGCTTTTTAGGTTTTTTAATTCTACCTTTATTGCTTTATAAATAATTCAAGGTGGAGAACACACCTAATATTCCTTTGTCCTATTTTCCACATAACAACAGTGCTGTGAGGTGGGTTGGGCTGAGAGGGAACGACTGTCTCAAAGTCACCCACTTGGTTTTCATGCCTAAGGTGGGACTAGAACTCATGGTCTCTTGGTTTCTAGCCTGGTGCCTTAACCATTAGACTAAACTGAGTCTTAATGTGGAATTAAGTAAATAAAACAGACAACAACATTAAATTCTTATAAGCACATCTTTAACTCTCATATTCAGTTTTAAATACATGTTAACTTTGACACTTAAAAGTAAGATCAGATTGTATTAAAAATGCTGCATATGGTATGGCTTAATAGCCAGTGGGAGTGCCAGTGGACTTGGTCCTCTTTATGTATTGTTCTCCCAAATACTAATTTGTTTTTAAAAGATCAGAGAATTTATCTTTTTTGGAAAGGGGTGGGGGGTTACTTATTGCCAGGTCTGGTAACAGACTGTCATTTTGACACGTAGAATTGTGATTATACTGTGAATTGATACAGAACAGCTTCTGAACCAGCATTAATCTCCATTGCTAAAGTACTGTAAAATGTTTAGTTCTGGATCATATTCTTCTCTTTATTTAATATACAATTAATACATTCTGATCCAAGATATATTCTCCCTCCTCGCTTTAGTGATGTATGTTAATTGAGTTATGTTATTTCCTGTATTTATCTCCAGACCTTTTCATTATAGAAAGTGGTGTTTTGGACAAATCAACATCTTTTTTTCTTCGCTCAACACAATAATTTTCCTGCCTCCCTTCCCTCTAAACATTGTTTTCACCCTCTTGGCAAATGCAGCATATGGTATAATTATCATCAATTTATTCATGTTATAGATGTAGCCAGCACTCTGTCCTGCAAGCTCAGGTGGTTGTACTTTAAAAGACGGTACGATCAAAGGTAACTACCTAAATGTAAAAATGACATTTACTTAACTCAGAGTTGCCTCACATAGTTTATGTGTATGTGTGCGTGTGCACACGTGCGTGGTTTCAAACATACAGAACTTATGAATTCCAAACATGATCAAAGCCAATAAATGTACATAATAAATTAGAGAATCAGGACAAGTAGACTGTAGCTGAGATTGGACAGAATTTACATTTGGATTATAGTAGTTCATGAGCTGATTTGTGATAATTTGGAAGGACTTCTGACTTCTACTTTTTCAGCAAAAACAGCAACAGAATTGCTCTCATCACCCACACACTAGATTTGTACTGCTGAAACAAAGAAAGTTTGAGGATTGAATTTACGCAATGGAAGTGTTGTGGGCCCTATATAGTGGCAAGTACTAACAAGTAGCTCAGGATTGTCTAAATGTACGACTTTTGCATTGGTTGATCTCAGAGAGCTAGAAATAAACAAAGTCAGTCCTGCTAATTTGGAGTCTGGCTATCCTTGCTCTTATGAAGGAAAGTTAATGTTATAGTAAACATATTATTACAGGTTTCTGTAACTTAAACCCACTGTCACACTCTTGTCAAATGGCATGCAGCTCCACATCAAAGGACTATGTTTCCATCAGATAATTGGCACTACGTAATTCTAGGTAAGTACATTTAGACTCAATAAAAGGTGCTGTTGGCAGTTCTCTTTTCATGGAAGAATTTCCATCCTAACTAGTTTTCCAGAAACGAAATGCTAAAAATTGTTAGTGGCATCTGAAGGAGTCTGACCACAACAATGAAAGTTTGCAGTCCTTTATTTGAGCAATTAATGTAGATACATTTCTGAATTAAATCCTAATAACAAAGTTGCCTCAATAACAAGCTTTTTTTAATAGCCCAGCTATTTACCCAGTTCTTAATGAAGTACAAGTATTAATTTTCACAAGTAAGGCAAAGGTTCTTTAAGTTTATGAAAACACTTTCCTAAAGCGATGAAAGATAAATTTGTATTAATTGGAACTAGGCAAAAATAAATATATCACATCCTATAAGATGTTATTTTCATCATACCTTCTTTTATTATGCAATAAAACTCTTTCCATTTAGGGATGGATTTTTAAAATAATCTTTGAAAGTATTGAACTTCTTTAAACCATAAGCCTCTTCAGACAAACTAAAGATTGTATATTAAGATAGAAGTCACAGACCAATGAGAAACCATTCCCGGTTTACTGTCCTGCTGTAAATACAGTGAAGAAGAAAACAGTACAATAAAACATCCAATAGTTTAAAACCAAAGTTTTAAGTTCCATAAACAAACCAATATACTGATGGCATAACTTTATTCTAAACACTCTTCAAAATAATTGAATTTGTATAATTTGCAGAAAATCAACAGCATAGGAATAATGATTCTTCTTTGTATCAGGATTAACTGGCGGCATTGACTGAAAAAACCAGCTACTTCAACTTTTTCAATTTTCTGTTTGAAATGGAAGAAGCCAGTGAGTGAATTATAAGACAAACATTTTTTTGTCATAAGCTTTTGAGAATCTGATGAGGCGACTCTAACCCACAAAAATGTATTGTATGCCATAATTTATTATATGTGTGTATGTGTGTGTGTGTGTTTAATATTCTAGAAAATTGCAATTCCATTGTTTTTATCTGATGTTTTTGACTATCCACTTGAGGAAAATACAACTTAGGGAGAAAGACAAATATAATACAATAAAATGAAGGCTGTTCACACATATTGGATAGTTGTCTCTAATGCAGTTCATCTCAAAATAATAGTTGTGGCCCAATGTGCCAATTGTGTCCTAAGGCTAAAGGCAGGCATAGAAAATAATTCAAACTTCCTAGTGCTCTGATCCTTTGACTTATAATAAATGGAGGAATGCATCAGAAGCACTGGAAGCCCCACTTTTGAGGTAGTGTGGAGAAATTTGAATCTATTCGATTCTAATTCTAAACCTGATCAAATTCTTATCCCTTGAGAAAAATATATATATTTTGATGTGTATATAAAGCACTATACTGGGGAAGAGAAAGTATAGGTTTAATGAACATAGACTCTAGGTCAGTGATAGCTAACTGAGTGCCAAAACTGCGCACCAGAGTACCAGAACCCGAAAGAGAGCAGATGGCTGGTGTGCATACGCATATGACGGAATGTCAAAGAGCAGCTGATGATACCACGTGTGCCCATAGAGACGGCTTTGCATGCCACCTCTGGCACGCGTGCCACCATCATGGCTCTAGGTAAATCACAATAAGTTTGGATAAGACCTGATGCTTTACTGCTGCTATTGCTAATTGTAGGCTTGAATGTGATCCTCACTAGGATCTAGTTGGGTCTACTTCTGGCTTTTCATCACTGTCACTCTAGACAGTCTTTCAGTTACATGCTTAATTTTTTCCAGCTCCTTGATAAAACAAGGAGTTGATTGGGGATGGTAACAGGGCAGAGGTCTCACGGGAACAATCTCATTCATTATTTTGGCTATCTCTGCTTTTCACAGATTATCCAGATGCAAGATGGAATTGTCTGTCAGGCTGAGCTATTAAGTGGGAACACTTAATATTGCCTGAGTCAGAGACAGAGTCTGGCAACCTTTCATAGTCCAGGGTGACTGTGATTTGCTATTTGATCTTGCAACTGAGATGTGCTAATGTCCTTCATTTTCATATATGTTTTATGCACTCCAAAATGAAGACTATATCAAGGATGTGCTCACACATAAATGTCAAGGCTATAATACCAGTAACAGTCCTATGGTTGCCAGAGAAGCTATAAACTCATGAGCTCAATTGCAGCCATTCCCCAAGGCATGGAAGTCACCCAGATGTTTTGAGAAATCCAACACCAGTCCCAAGATAAAGTCCAGGACAATATAGAGAAAGCTAGATGATTCATAAGTCACCAAAGGCCCAATCACGTCTGGGGCAGAGGTCACCCCAAGGGATTCATGAACAATCACAAAAACTTTTTCTCCCCAGCCTTGGCATCATGGCAACTATAATAGTTGAAATCCAGGTGGATAGATTTGCAATAAGGCTACAATCACTTCTAACGAAGTAGTGATAATAGATGCTAGGTCTACAAATGTCAAGTAATAAATGTAACCACAACTTGAGTATTTGTATAATTAAAAATTGGCTTTACTAAATGGGAATAGATAGCTATTAGTTCCTTTTCAACTAGCGCCTTCAACTAGCAACAAGCTAATAAAAACAACCATACTTAAATCTAATCCAACCCAATTACCAGATGTGTGATAAACAGATTCCATTTGACAATCAATACACAGATCTTTTTTAAAATTGATGTTGGGTATTATTATTATGAATTTTATACTATGCAATGATATGCCATAGTTTATAATATTGGATCCCAATTTGCTTCATTTAAATTATTCATATGTGATTTAAGTTCTATTGATTTCAAAGCACAGATTCAATTGTCCTGACAGCTCCATCCTCTGCCCACTGTTAAATAATCCCCTCTAAACCCTGCCATTAGCTTTACATCCTTGCCCTACCGTTGAATTAAATAACTTAAATAACTATTGACTACAATAAAAAATAAACCCCTAAACTAATTACCAACCTATTAATGTTTTGCTTCTTTTTCCTCTCAGAGTTAAAATATGCCAGTTTGGTAGCTTTCTGAGCTACAGCTTAACATTTTTCCATCTGGAAATTAGGGACTCTTACCTTGGATAAGAACAATAAACAAGGATTCTAATTATGCCTTATTCTGAAAGATATATAATGAAGTAATAAAAATACACTCCAAGAGTTTTTTGTGGCAGCGCTCTTTAAAACATATTATGATGAATCTCAATTGTCTCTAGGGGATTCCCTTTTTGTTACGAGTTTTTTCTAAAGGCCAGACAACATATAGTCATATTTCTGATAGTAAATTAGTGCTTTGAGCAAACATTTAAATGTGTGTGGTCTTGAGTAACAAGATGCATCTTACATGTACAGTGTTATTTTAATGTGGGGAAAGAAAAGCTAAATTATGAGCCTTAATTTGCATGTCATTATTATGTCCATGAAATTATTGAGCTAATGTGAATCTCGGGGTCATAAAGAGTCAAGCATGACCATTGCCCCCATCTGTAGGCTAAATGGGGATCCGGTGGGTTTGGTTTGTCACTAATGCCCATCATCTGAGATCATAACGAGTATAATATTGCTTCTTGAGTGAAACTTGAATGTATACCTCAAACAAAGCACTGACTTGGCCATGAGGGCGTCAAATGATTGACATATTTGTAGCAGCTTTGAAAACTTGTCCAACTCTGTGATATTAATATGGCAGGAATAAAAGAGAAGTATTGGGAATGAGATTGATTGTCAGGCCCAAAACCAAGAATGACATGTAGCAATTCTTTCCAAGCTGATTTCTTTATTGGCTCATGCCTATAGACAAAATCTTGCTAGAATGAAGACTGCTGTCTGAATGTACAATATACTCTGTGAACTATTAGGGAGAGGCTGTCTTCACCTTTTTTCTCTCACACATAATATCTGGGCTGAGTTGCCTCTCACTCCTCTGAAATGCACACCCCACCTCCTGGGATCCATCTGTTCACTACATTCCCCCTCATCCATGCTAGTAGATAGCAGGCAGGATGGAGCCTATGTGGGTTGCTCTGGTTAGAAGAAGTAATTGTAATGAGGATAAGAATATTCAATGAAGGAAGACATCTTACATAAGCACACTGGATAGGATCAGCAGATGCTTTTGATTATTATAAACATTTAAGTCAAGGTTTCCTCATTATCTGAGCATCAAAGAAACCTAGATACATTTTAGTGTCTCCTTATTGATAGCAAGTGGGCAACAATATGGTTTATAAATTAATCTGGATTAAAGATCCTAGTTTGCATAGAATAAGATAAAACCCCAGTTAGAATCCTTGTTTATTATGTTTGTGGCATACTCACTAAAATATGTCAGAATGGACAGACACTAACTATGCTCTTAACAAGGGATACTACATGTGGTTTGGCTATGACTAAGGCTGGTAACCACCCTTTGTATCTTATCAAAGTATTATGCAAAAGGTTCAATTAACCAAAATCTTGATGGGTGGCCAGGGCCAAAATCTATGGGAATTATCACAGTCTAAAGAAGATTGTAACATAAAAGGAATAATTATTAAAGAAGGAAAGGAAATGACTTATGTTGTATGTTTGTAAAACTAAGGTTATTTTCCCACTAGTGTCTCTATAGCATGGATATATTGATTTTGCACTGTACAAGTAAAATGGATGAATAAATATCACTAAGCCATCAATTATATAATGCCTGTCCTCATTATTGTTATTTTGGCACAACTGTGACTAGATGACTTTAAAAGTCACCATAAGCCACTAGTAGGAAAATTACTTAAGAGGATTATTATTATTATCTGAATGAAGGTATTGATCTTGAGGGATGCAGTTGATGAATAAATCTAGGGAAATAAAGATAATGTTATGGAATGCCACAGACCAGTGGTGGAATTCATTTTTTTTTTACTATGGTTCTGTGGGCGTCGCTTGGTGTGGTGGCTTGGTGGACATGGAGTGGCTTGGTAGGTGTGGCAGGGGAAGGATACTGTAAAATCTCCATTCCCACTGCATTCCAGGGGAAGGTTACTACAAAATCCCCATTTCCTGCTGATCAGCTTGGACTGATCAGATGGGCAGAGAATAGACTGGGGGTGGGGCCAGTCAGAGGTGGTAATTTTCTGAACTACTCAAAATTTCTGCTACCAGTTCTACAGAACTGGTCATACCCTGCTGAATACCCTGCTGAATACCAGCTCTGCCACAGACATTATGAAGTCTGTGGCACATAAATGGGAAGTTGCATGAAAAACTGGATAAGGGGAAAATACATGTAAGGAAATTATTGCTACAAAAAAAGATGAGATATTATGTTATAGAGAAATATAGAGAAAAAGATAATTTAAATAATTAAAATTAAAAGAGACAGAATATGTAGAGCAATTTGGGTAAAAATAGAGAAATTGTTCTGGAGGATCTGAAAAAGGCTCAACAAGAGTCTATACCAGTATGAATAATATGAAAAGTGATAAAATGATGTGAAATTAATTGATGTGAGTTAAATAATTTACTTTTAAATACTAGAACTGAAATTACTGGTCTACCATCTGTGATTAAATGTTCACAGAATTGAGAGCCACATGGATTTTAGAAAGGCATTTTTAATAATAGTCAAGGATAAAAATATATTCTTGAAAACTGTAAGAATAAATCCACAGATGGACTTAAAACAAGCCAATTAAGGCAGTCTCTTTGAAATGTTCCTTTCCTACAGCCACTTCAGGTTGTGCCTCCTCTTGTCAATCCAACCAAACTCCTCTTCCACCCTGCCTTCCACACTCATAGTAGAGGTCAATCATTTGATAATTGCCTTTATCTTTTTTTGGGGGGAGGAGAACAGGAAGTTTATTTAGCTCTTAGGAATGCCTATATGTGGCTTAGTGAGATCTATAACAATTCTACAGACTTGCCAGGAGAAAATCACATCTCTTGGCATGGGTGCCCTCATGATATGGGAAAAGTAGGTATTTAGAGATACCTACCTAGTTTTCCTCATTGTCTGCCTCTTGTCCTAATCTCCAGATACCTGACGAAGTAAGAAGTAAAAATAGAAAACAAATTAAAGCAAAATACTAGTCTGTGCTTGTTTGCAATGAATTTGATGTCATCTGACTTCAAGGGGAGAAATAATGACTGAGAAGAATTTAACAAAGCGCTCTGAGAACATATCAGCGGAACGCAAGAAAGTAGAAAGTGCCATAATTGGTTGGTCTCTTGGCAAAAAAATGTCTTTCTTTTCCACAGTAATGCCTAACCACAAAAACATTCCAGACTCCCATGAGCACTAAGTATGCACAATATCAGAGCTCAGCCATAGAAAGTCAGAGGTGACTTGGCCATGTGGGTTTGAATCATAAATCTTCTCTAATGCCTATGAGATGATGTCAGGAGCCCCTAGCAGATCGCTTACAACAGGCTTTCCAATTCCTTCAAGAACTTTTGCCTGAAGAGTCAATTGTCCTCTTCATCAACTCTTCATATCATTCAAGCTGTACATTTTATTCCACACAAACAAGGCCTGGTCATCTATAATTCTAATTCCAATCTGCTGTTGCTGGTGGGATTGGAGATTTATTGTGCAGAACTCTGCATCAACTGAATTCAGGTCTTTATTATTAACAGATGGACAGACATTAGTGCTGCCAAGTGAACTCCTGGCTGTTTAGGAAAGGACAGTATTGACATAGATAAGTATCAATGTTGCTAAGGCTGCATCAGGAGCATGGAGACCATCTCATGTATGCAACCAAGATGGTTTATATAAATAGATATAGTTAAAATACCAGATGGGTGAAGCAACTGATGGAAAAAAAGTTTGCCAACATTTAGATTCCAGCTGAGACAAAAAAAAACCCCTATCAAAAAATAGTACTTCTATGGAGCCACTGAGTAGGGAACTTATGAAACACTCCAAGCCATATGGAAAGCACATCAGTGAATTTGGCTACAGTTAATTTGCATAGTACATTGGGCTATAATAGGTCACAGTTGGTACATAATTTCCACGAACATTATGGATGCCAAGAAATATTTATGGCATGTTGCACTTGGTCTATGATATGAACATTCTGAAATTATATACTAGCAAACCTCCATCACTGTCCAATTCTAGATTTCCTGAGCATGATGTGTGTGTGTGCATTGTTGCTAAGTTAACATTAAATAACACAGCAGAAACGCAACCACTTTTTAAACAGGTTTTTTAAAAAAAGAACATAAGATTTCAGTGACTGAATAAATCTAGATCCAACCCATCATAATCATTTATTAGTTTATTGCTGGTAATTTAAGAATATATAAACTTAAGACAAACTTTTCTAGATCATATTCAAACTCATATTTAACAGAAGCTAAATTGTATGATGAATTGCTAAGGGAACTAGGTATGTTTAGTTTAACAAAGAGAATGCTTAGGAGAGGCAGGATGGCAATCTTCCAATAATTGAAGAGCTATCACAGGGAAGGAGGGCATTGAATTATTCTCCATAGCACCTAAGGGCAGGGCAAGAAACAATAAGTAGAAGCTCATCAGAAGAAGATCCAACCTGAAAATAAGGAGGAATTTCCTGACAGTGAGAACGATTAATCAATGGAACTCCAGAAATTGTGGGTATTCCATTGCTAGAGAATTTCAAGAAAAGATTGGATAAATTGGAAGACCTCCAAAGTTCCTTCAAGCCCAATGATTCTGTGATGATCCATATGATCCATTTTATTATTTATTTATTTGTTTCCCACCTTTATTATTTTTACAAATAACCCAAGGCAGTGAACATATCCAACACACCTTCCTCCTCTTATTTTCCCTACAACAACAGCCCTGTGAGGTGTGTAACTGCGAGTAATAGCAAGAGAGAGAGAAAGATCATTCAGCTGGCTTCATTGGCTATAAGGGGACTTAAACTCACAGTCTCCTGCTTTCTAGCCTGGTGTCTTAATCCCTAGACCAACCTGTATTATCAAACTCTGTTGGGTAGACCAAAATATATGTTGATGCTGATGGACTTATTCAGCAGTATCAATCTCATCTATGGCATGGTTATCCAAAACGATGCTATTGAATGTACTGTATTAGAACCACAAAGAAACATTATTCATATGATGAAGATTCTCAGCCATCCAATATTCATATGATGTTTATGTGAAGAAATCCTCTAGCAAGACAACATCGGAAACTGTAGTTTGTGGGAGATTTGTTGAATGTAGTGTTGCACTTGAATATCTGAAAGAGATGAAACATTACCTCAGATCAATTTGGAAGAAGGCATGAAAAAATACATGTCTATCTCCCATGCAACAGTAATCCTAGTTTTAGAAATTACTAGGACAAATTTAGGGGATCTAAGAAGTAGATGCGCTAAATCATGCAACAATAGTCATGCCAACCATTATAAAATAGTCCTGTATGTTCAGTAATTACATGCTGTGTACCTAAACAACCCAGGATGTATCTAGAATTAATGGATACATTCCAAACATAGGTAAAGGTAAAGATTCCCATCACACATATGTGCTAATTGTTCCCGACTCTAAGGGGTGGTGCTCATCTCTGTTTGTAAGCCGAAGAGCCAGCACTGTCCAAAGACCTCTCAGTGGTCATGTGGCCGACATGACTAAACGCCGAAGGCGCACGGAACGCTGTTACCTTCCCACCAAAGGTGATCCCTATTTTTCTACTTGCATTTTTACATGCTTTCAAACTGCTAGGTTGTCAAAAGCTGGGACAAGTAACGGGAGCTCACTCCGTTATGCGGCACTAGGGATTTGAATCGCCAAACTGCTGACCTTTCTGATCGACAAGCTCAATGTCTTAGCCACTGAGCCACCCTTATTCCAAACGTAGTGAGGTTTTAATTCCTTTGAAAGCATTTGAGAGAAAAGGAAAGATCCCCACGGCAAATGATCATGCTGTAAGCAATGGGGAGAGGCAAAGCGTGGTATGCTTTCTGCTGCTTATGTATTCAGTTTTACAAGTGAGCAAGCTATTATTAAAAGATTGAATGCCAAATGCAGGAATATTTTTTACAAATTATGAGTGCACTTTTCTGAATGCAGTGGAACTATTCATGAAGGGCTGAGAGCAAAGCAAAGGAGATCAGTTCCATAAAATATACCAACTTTATATTTGTACCACTTTATAAGGTATTGTTGTAAGACCATACTTGGAATACTGCATCCAGTTTTGGTTACCATGATGTAAAAAAGATGTTGAAACTCTAGAAAGAGTACAGAGAAGAGCGACAAAATGATTAGGGGACTGGAGATTAAAACATATAAAAATTGGTAGCTGGAACTGGGTATGTCTAGTTTTATGAAAAGAAGGACTAGGAGAGACATGATAGCAGTGTTCCAATATCTAAGGGCTGCCACATAAAAGAGCGTGTCAACCTATTCTCCAAAACATTTGAAGGCAGGATAAGAAGCAGTAGATGAAAATTAATTAAGGAAAGAAACAACCTAGAACTAAGGAGAAATTTCCTGACAGAATAATTGGAACAACTTGCCTCCAGAAATTGTGGATGTTCTAACAATGGAAGTTTAAAAGAAGAGATTAGACAATCATTTGTCTGAAATGGTACAGAATTTCCTGCTTGAGCAGGGGGTTGGACTAGAAGACCTCCAAGGTCCCTTCCAATTCTGTTACTCTGTAGCTGCCTTTGTAAGGCCAGCAAGTTAATGCAGTTCAGAAAACATGGCACATCTACTCAAGATGAGAGACTAGATGAGAAAGAGACAAAGAAAATGCTAAAATTAAGAATCTTGCTTGATCTCCAGCTTTACTCTATTGATAAGAAACTGCAAGTGGACACTCTGATTTAAAAGCAGACGTGTTGATCACAAAACTCTCCCTGCCACTCCTCACCTTGGCATTTTACCTAAAAAATGAATTTGTGTTGGCTGTCCTTATTCCTCATAGCATAGTTCACACACCCATCTATCCCGTGCTGGCAAAATAATAATAACAAAAATCTGTTCCCAATCACTTCACTTAACAATCTGGGTTTTGCCCAAATGGGATGCATAAATGTTACATGTTATCTCCAAGATCAGTTATAACATGCCTTTATGAAATGCAAGGGAGCACCAACAGAATGTTTTTGCCATCATACTGTGCTTATGGGCTTCAAAAATCTGGGTAGATCTGTGGGAAACAGTATGCTAAAGTAGAGATAAATTCTTACTTCCTGAGGTCCAGCAGAGTTCTGCTCATGCAGCCTTTTCCAGCCCAGATGACCTCAACAGTTCTGTGAATTGTGATTGCCAGAATTAACAGGCAATTGAAATGCTACCTGTACATTTCGGGGAATTGAAGTCCAAATACCTAGAAGAAAAACTAGATGGAAATATGCTTCATTGCATATTTTACATATGTAATTACATCCTATTACACTGGAAAGGGGATAACAAAGAAGTCAGAGGGTTGACCAACTGAACAGTAAAAGAACAGTAGACAGAACCAGATTAGTTCCTACATAACCTGCCCTACATTTTGCTTGTCAGGGTGTTAAACTACTGCTAAAGAGTGGAAAAATAAAGTGTGAGGAGGATGGAAAATTAGAGAAACTTTGTTCTCTGAGTAAAAACAATTAAATGATAATTTAAGGCCATTTAACCAATTGATTACTTACCTACCACTAGGTGGCAGGCCAAAACTAGTCAATCCATAGCCCATTTGATCATAAAACAGCACCAAAGGACAAAATAAAATAAAATAAAACTGCTGTTAATAGAAGGAATAAAATCTGGAGAAAGCCTTCAGTAAAGGCATTTCTGTGATATGTGCACGATTGCTATCCCCTAGCAGATTTTTGAGTGGGGAGGCGAGGAGGGAGAGAAACGGTAGTGGCAGTTGTGGTAAAAGAAAGAATAACTCCACCCAAGGCAGGCATGCAGCCCCTGACAGATTATATCCAAAGGAATGCAACCATTGATGGGAAAAAAATCCCTGCTATAAATATAGCATCTCTCTCTGTCTCCTGTCTGTATATGATTGCAGATTTAAATTTTTCCTTCTGTTCTGGCAGCCCAGTCATGTGTTTGAACTGTGTGAGAACAAACTTTGGGGGATAAATTGTTTGTGTGTGTGTGTGTAAGTGAGTGAGTGAGTGCCTGTGTGTGTGATATGTCCTGTTTTTTTCTTAATGGCATCTGAATAAAGCAAGCTGCAGAAGAGCTTCATTCTTCCTTGCCCTGAACCACCCTCTCCCTCTCCTTTATTACTCATACACTTATGTGGTTAGCAATGTGAAGAATGTGCCAACGGCTGTGGTAGCCTTCAATATTTACATAAGCTAAGAACAGTTTCCCTTGGCCTCTTTTGGTCATCTCCCTCCTCCATAACCAAATTCTGGACATTGTTCCCATATGAAATAGTCCTCCGGAGTCTGACACTACTGCTGACGCTGATATATCATCCCTTTGCTCGCCAGAAGATGGTGAATAATTGCTGCTATGCATCGGCTGAGGCAGTTTTATTTTAATACAAAACATGCTTTTAATTAACTTAGGAGACTCAGTTATAGATGTTATTTGCCCCAGTCAGCTACAGTAATGCAAATGTTTCAAGTGAAGGACGCCATCAAGTGGTTTTTACATGAACTGCAAGAAAGATGCCAAATAAACCGAGCATCTATCTACTCCTGTATATCCTTTTCTCAGTGATTTAAAAATTGATTGCACATAAAAATGGATTTGATCAAACTAAGGGATCACCATGTGAACTGTGCATTTCTGACTCAACTGGCAATGCAAACCAGTTTTCTGAAATCAGAATTTTTGATGTACTCATCAGAAATTTTGGGACTACAAAGTTCAGAATTTTCAATAAGAATTTCCTTTGATGATTGGTTAGTCCTGACATTGTAGTTCTATATATCTGAAAGACATCTAGCTATAGAAGGTTGACATATGCACATTTGTTTACTTTAAACTATATCACTTTAAAACAAATTTTTATATGTTTATTGTTTTCTATGTTGCTGGAGAAGACTCCTGCAAGTCACTTGGACTGCAAGATGATCAAACCAGTCAGTCCTAGAGGAGATCAACCCTGACTGCTCTTTAGAAGGCCATATCCTGAAGATGAAACTCAAATACTTTGGCCACCTAATGAGAAGAAAAGATTCACTGGAGAAGAGCCTAATGCTGGGAAAGATTGAGGGCAAAAGAAGAAGGGGACGACAGAGAATGAAGTGGCTGGATGGAGTCACCGAAGCAGTAGGCGTGAGCTTAAATGGACTCCAAAGGATAGTATATGACAGGAAGGCCTGGAGGAATGTTGTCCATGGGGTTGTGATGGGTCAGACACAACTTTGCAACTAACAATATATTGTTGATCTATACCACCCAGAATCACTTTTTGTTTGATAGGTGGCCCCATAAATAAGGTGACCAGACGTCCCGATTTCAGCGGGATGGTCACGCTTTATAACAATTTATCCCGTGTCCCGGGCCGTTTTTAAAAAGTCCCGATTTTCTGGCTTCATGTTGAAAGCCCAGTGGATTTGCTTAAGAAATCCTAACCGGGGCAAGACAAAGGACACCCTGTCTAATCCCTCTCTGTCTCTGTCTCAGTACTTTCATTGAAGATATTAAAACGTTAAAGCAACAAAATGGACCCCCCCCATGCCCCTTTTACTCACTTTTATAAGAAGAAATGACCAAGCACCATAGAGCTCCAGGAAACACTTGGCTAGAGAGGGAAGCAACTGTTACTTCCTGGATTTTCTGGAGGGGAGGGGCACGGAAGTTGGAGGTCTGCTCCAAAATAGTGGCAAAGTTTCTTTGAAAAATATTTCCCTGACTAATTTCACCATTTCAATTTGCTCAGTTCTTTGTATTAACATCTCCATCATTCTGGGTTGACTTGTAGTGCAAGCCTGCTGGTAAGTGAGCTGGGTTTTTTTCTTTTATTTTTTAAATGTATTTTAAAATAATATTTTATTTATTGTTCATAGGATTTTTTAAAATTCTGTGTGGATTCTTTTTTTAAATTGTCTTAGACTATTTAAAAAAAGATTCTATCCAAAATAAATTGAAGTGAAACCATGTTTAAAAATTCTATGCACAATACTTTGAAATATATTGTGCATAGAAAGAATAGTTTGAAATATTTTACTTCAATTTATTCTGTGTAGATTTTTTTTAAAATTGTCTTAGGCTATTTAAAAAAAGATTCTATCCAAAATACAAAATACCAGCTGCAGTTATTCACTTAAGAACTGTGGCAAGAAAGGTGGTATAATGGGCTTAGTGACCAAAGTTACAATGGCATTGAAAAAAGTGACTGATGACCATTTTTCAAACTTGGCGACCATTTTCACACTTAGCAACCGTTGCAGCATCCTCATGGTCACACGATCAAAATTTTGATGTTTGGCAACAGATTCGTATTTATGATGGTTTCAGCGTCCTGGGGTCATATAATCCCCTTTTGACAAAGTCAATTGGGGAAACCAGATTCACTTATGCTACTAACTTTTCAGCTGCAGTTATTCACTTAAGAACTGTGGCAAGAAAGGTGGTATAATGGGCTTAGTGACCAAAGTTACAATGGCATTGAAAAAAGTGACTGATGACCATTTTTCACACTTAGCGACCATTTTCACACTTAGCGACCGTTGCAGCATCCTCATGGTCACGCGATCAAAATTTTGATGTTTGGCAACAGATTCGTATTTATGATGGTTTCAGTGTCCTGGGGTCATATAATCCCCTTTTGACAAAGTCAATTGGGGAAACCAGATTCACTTATGTTACTAACTTATCAGCTGCAGTTATTCACTTAAGAACTGTGGCCAGAAAGGTGGTATAGCGACCAAAGTTACAATGGCATTGAAAAAAGTGACTGATGACCATTTTTCACACTTAGCGACCATTTTCACACTTAGCGACCATTGCAGCATCCTCATGGTCACGTGATCAAAATTTTGATGTTTGGCAACAGTTACAATTTATATTTGTAAATTGTAGTTATGTTGAAATAAAAAAATATTACAATACTATTTTTGCGTTGTATGAAAATTTTTATTGCTCCTTATAAAATTTTTAATCAAACCCCCCCCCCCCGGTCAAAGGTGTCCCTCTTTACCAATCTGAAAATCTGGTCACCTTGCCCATAAACAAACAAATAAATAATTGGAATCACTATTGCCAATGTGTTCATTGACTCAGTATTGCTTAAAGTTATTCTTATATGTATGAAACATTGCTGTAAATCTTGTGGCTGCTTTTTATGTAAGTTGTGAACTTATTCTTACCCATTCAAAGGTTTCCAGGATGTTCAGGGCAGGAGTGAGATTTTCCCTTTGAGTCTTTCAGCTAGCTGAAGACTGGCCGCAGGCCTGATTAAAGAGGATTACAAAAGAATTTTTCTGGGAAGTCTTGTGGAAACTAGCTTTTCAAACTCAGGGCAAGTTTCTGTTTTAAATAATTATTATATTTGCTTTTGGTAGACAGGTATAACAAGGTGAGCTGTGTTTAAAATTAAGGCAGTTACAATATTTTGTTTCTTAAAGCCATGAGACGTGGATGTAAACCAGTTCAACTTGTTTTCTTTCACTGTCTTTCCTCATTCACTCTTTCACTGCTTTATTACATTTCCCGTAATTGAAAAACAAGGGAGTTAAATGTTTATCTTGCTTGTGCATTTGTTGTGAAACAATGCACCTTCTTAAGTTTTGTTATTGGAAGAATGCAATGCACTGATTCTGCAGATCAAGTTGATGACCTCACAAATATATGAGTTAGTCAACTACAGTTCAATTCATGAAGCAGAACCATTAAGGTATCAAATGAGATGATATTATTGCTGGATTCAGATTTTTGCTGAGTTGCAAATCTCTTTGAGAATTCTTGGGAAGAATACTTGTTTCTTTTCACTTTTTGACGTAATGCAGAGTCTCAGAAAGTGAGAACTTTTGTGGCAAGTTGCAGGGAACTCTAGAAGTTCTGGAGTGCTACAGTAATGCAGTAACCTGAAACTACTGTAAGTCTGCCTCCTCTGTTTAGAAAAGTTGTGGCTTTAGGTAGGTATTATTGCAGAGAGGACCACATCTTTTCCATATGTGTAAGAGACATGTAGGTTGGATTGAGAGAGAATGACTGATATATTCAGTAGTCACTAATGAGTTCCATGCTGAAGTGGCAATTTAAAACTATATTTCTCTGATCAAAACCCCAACACTTTACCAATATACTGTATAACATTGCATCCTAATCATAGTCACAGAGCAAAGCTTCCCTCTAGAACAGGGGTGAAATTCAGCAGGTTCTGAAAGGTTCTGGAAAATCAGTAATGGAAATTTTGAGTAGTTCGGAGAACCAGCAATTGCCACCTCTGGCTGGCCCCAGAGTGGGTTGGGAATGGAGATTTTGCAATATCCTTTCCTCAGGAGTGGGGTGGGAATGGGGATTTTGAAGTATCCTTCCCTTGGAGCAGGGAGGGAAGGGAGATTTTTCAGTATCTTTTCCCTGCCACACCCACCAAACCATGCCCACAGAACCGATAGTAAAAAAAATTGAATTTCACCACTGCTCTAGAGACTCTTTTAAATTCATGGAAAAGGTGGAAAAGTAGGGATGTGAGCAGTTATGCAATGTTTTTGAAGATAGTATCACATCATGTGGAAGTGTTGGCTCAACATATCTTTCCATTAAAGCAGCAGCACACAGAATTTCATGTGATGCTAAAAATAAAGCTAGAAATCTCAATATCTTTTAATAAATGGACCCCTTAAAATATTGGTATTTATTTTCAATCAATCGATTTGATTTCAATCTTTGGCCATCGCTATGTTTAGAACAATACAAAAACAAGAATTTTAGCATTAAATCTCCCTATAACCTAAAAGCATACTGCGATAATAAGTATTAATAACATAAGACTGCAAAATTTACTGCAAAATAATTTGAGAATAAACTGTATAAACCAATTACAAGAATGAATGTAAAATATATTCCCCAGGCTAGTTCTACCCCTAAAATAATAGTAACAGGGTTAAAATTATATTTTACTTAGGAATGCTTTAAATGATAAATCCAACTTTCTAGAAAGTAAGGACAAAATAGAAATACTGAGTATTTCATTTCATTTCATTTTTCATTTTGATTTATTTGTATGCCGCCCTTTTCCCCAAGGGGACTCAGGGCAGCTCACAACTCAAAGGGAGGGGAAAAACAAACAAAGTTACAAAAACATAAAAAACCATACATAGTTAAAAAGCACAACAATCATACCATTCGAAGTGGGGCAGCGAGTCTTTAGCCCCAGGCCTGTCAGAACAGCCAGGTTTTAAGGGCTGTGCGGAAGGCCTGGAGGGTGGTGAGGGTACGAATCTCCACGGGGAGTTTGTTCCATAGGGTCGGAGCAGCCACAGAGAAGACCCTCCTCCGGGTAGTCGCCAGTCGACACTGGCCGGCTGATGGAATTCGGAGGAGGCCTAGTCTGTGGGATCTAATTGGTCTAGTGGAGGTAATTGGCAGTAGGCGGTCTCTCAAGTACCCAGATCCAATACCATGAAGTGCTTTGTAGGTGACGACTAGGACCCTGAAGCGTACCCGGAGATCAACAGGCAGCCAGTGCAGCTCGCGAGGATAGGTGTTACGTGGGTGAACCGAGGCGCTACCACGATCGCTCGCGCGGCTGCATTCTGGACAAGATGAAGTCGCCGAATACTCTTCAAGGGCAGCCCCATGTAGAGCACGTTGCAGTACTCCAGCCTAGAGGTCACAAGGGCACGAGTGACTGTTGTGAGAGCCTCCCGGTTCAGGTAGGGACGCAATTGGTGCACCAGGCGAACCTGGGCAAATGCCCCCCTGGTCACAGCTGACAAATGGTGTTCAAAAGTCAGCTGTGGGTCCAGGAGGACTGCCAAGTTGCGGACCCTATCTGAAGGGCGTAATGTTTGACCCCCCAGCCTGAGAGGTGGAACGCCAATTAGTAGGAGGGAAGCACAGCAGCCACTCGGTCTTATCTGGATTGAGTACAAGCTTGTTAACCCCCATCCAGTCCCTAACAGCCTCGAGGCCCTGGCACATCACGTCCATCGCTTCATTGAGTTGGCACGGGGCGGACAGATACAGCTGTGTATCGTCCGCATACTGGTGGTATTTTATCCCGTGCCGTCGAATGATCTCACCCAGCGGTTTCATGTAGATATTAAAGAGGAGGGGGGACAGGACTGAACCCTGCGGCAACCCATACGTTAGGGGCCTAGGGGTCGATCTCTGCCCTCTGACCAACACCGACTGCGACCTATCCGAGAGGTAAGAGGAGAACCACCGTAAGACAGTGCCTCCCACCCCCACCTCCCGCAGTCGTCGCAGAAGGATACCATGGTCGATGGTATCGAAAGCCGCAGAGAGGTCAAGGAGTACTAGGATGGAGGCATGACCTCCATCCCTGGCTCTCCAGAGATCATCGATCAATGCGACCAAAGCGGTTTCCGTGCTGTAGCCAGGCCTGAAACCCGACTGGAAGGGATCTAGATAACTGGTTTCCTCCAAGGACCGTTGGAGCTGAAAGGCCACCACCTTCTCAACAACCTTCCCCACAAAGGGGAGGTTGGAGACTGGACGATAGTTGTTTAGGACGGCTGGATCCAAAGATGGTTTCTTCAGGAGGGTCTCACCACTGCCACCTTTAATGCGGGGGGAAAGACCCCCTCCCGAAGGGAGGCGGCAACAACCGCCTGGATCCAGCCCCGTGTCACCTCCCTGCTGTTAACAACCAGCCAGGAGGGGCACGGGTCCAGTACACATGTGGAGGCACAGCTCTCATGGCCTTGTCCACGTCCTCAGGGGCAACAGCTTGAAAATCAATCCAGTGATGTCCTACCAGATTATCCCTTGGTGCCTCGGCTGGTTCTGCGGGATTGAAGTCCAGGTCCGCCCGAAACCGAGCAACTTTATCCGCGAGGAATTGGACGTAGTCCTCAGCTCTGCCCTGCAAAGGATCGCTCGTATCCCTCCTATTTAGGAGGGAACGGGTTATCCTGAACAAGGCGGCTGGGCGCGACTCAGCGGAAGCAATCAGAGAGGCAATGTATGTTCTTTTTGACGTCCTAATTGCCCGGATGTAGACTCTGATGCTGGATGTTAAAAGTGCTCGGTCCGACTCGGACTTACTGGATCTCCATCGGTGCTCTAGGCGTCTCTTTCGGCGCTTCATCTCCCGGAGTTCCTCAGTAAACCAAGGGGCCCTCCTGGATCCACTGCCTCGGATCGGCCGTAAAGGCGCAATCCGGTTAAGAGCCTCTGTTGCTGCTGAATTCCAAGCAGCAACCAGAGTCTCCGCTGGACTGCGGGCGAGAGTATCAGGAATAACCCCAAGCTCCATCTGAAAACCCGACGGGTCCATAAGTCGCCTGGGGCGGAACCACCTGGTCGGTTCCTCCTCCCTACAGTGGGGGTTTGGTCTCCGAAAGTCAAGCCTCAGTAGGTAGTGGTCCGACCATGACAGGGGTAAGATCTCACTACCCCTCAGACCAAGGTCACAACTCCACTGCTCCGAGAGAAATACGAGGTCGAGCATGTGACCCGCCGAGTGAGTTGGGCCCCGGATTACTTGGGTCAAGCCCATGGCTGTCATGGAAGCCATGAACTCCTGCGCTCCATCAGAGTGTTCACCGAGCGAAGGCAAATTGAAATCCCCCAGAACCATAAGCCTGGGGAACTCAATTGCCAGCTCGGCTACCGACTCGAGGAGCGAGGGGAGGGCTGCTGCAACGCTATCGGGAGGCAGGTACGTTAACAGCAAGCCCACTTGACCCTTGAGGTCCAACTTCACCAGCAGGGACTCAGACCCGACAAGCTCCGGAGCAGGGATCCTACGAGGTACTAGAGACTCTCGGATAACAATGGCCACACCCCCACCCCTTTCCTGGGCTCGCGGCTGATGAAGCACCTGAAAGCCCTCTGGGCACATCTCTACGAGGGGGACTCCTCCCTCCGGGCCCAGCCAGGTTTCAGTAATATATGCCAGGTCTGCCCTCTCGTCTAAAATTAAGTCCCGAACGAGGGGAGCCTTATGAACTACAGACCTGGCATTTAGCGACAGCAGCCTGAGACCAGGGTCCTGATTACTCGTGCCATCTGGCCTTGGAGTGGGACTCATAGGGCTGGAAGGAGGGATCTCTGTAACGTAGCGAGCCCTCCTTCCCCGGTAATGGCCAGCCCTAAAGTCCCCGCCATATCTGCCCCTCCCTGTTGAGACCGTAATGCTCCAGCCCACTCCCGTGTCCATAATCCCTCCACCCACCCCCACAGGCCCCGCGTTTCCCGACAGGCCCTTCAAATCAATCATCCTCTCATAAATACATCCACTCATCCATGCATTCCCCACATAGGTCAATTAAAACACAAAAAATACAACAGTAATAAAGTTAAAAAGTGGGTACAGTCATCAGTCAGGCATACCATTCACACCGCATTCCTAAAATTTGGAGCACTGCGCCCGTATAGATTAATAGCTGTGCAGATAGATCTTAAAGATTTGAGGTAGCTGAGCACCAAGAGTGGTATACAGGTGGTATACAGGTGGTAAGCAAATGGTATACCTCGTTCTTGGAAAGGTATAATAAAAGGTCCAGAGTCTAAAGAGTCTAAAGTCCGGGGTGGCCATGGTGGATCGTGAAAGAGGGGGGGATACATTAAAAACATTAAATCACCTCTTATAGTTTTGCCATCTTCTGTCGCTCCCTCCGTTGGACAGATGTACCAGGGAGCAAACCAAGGAACAGACTGTAGATGTTACCAACAAGTCCGGGGGCCTCAGCACTCGTTGTAAGTGCCCCCACCCATCCAGAGTCCAGTGTGCCTCAGTGAGATGGCTTGCGGGGCGCTATCCAAGATAACACCCCAAGGGCAATGACGGGTGGTAATGATGATAATGATGGTAATGATGGTAATAGTCAAGGCCAGATGGGGCTGCGCCAGCGAGTCCAAAAGCCCAGAGGCCGTGGCCAGAGGAGGCCAGATGTTGAGAGGCCAGAGCAGGGGAGAGCCAGGTGCCAGGCAAAAGACACGGGGGGAGAGCCCACAACAGCAAGGGTGGGCAGAGGAGAAAACTCGCCAAGAAAGCAGCCAGGCCAGGCAAGAAACAAACAAGCCAGGCAAGGAGCAGAGGAGGAAAAAGGCAGCGTCAAACAAGCTGGGCAAGGAACGGAGGAGGAAAGAGGCAGCGTCGGCAAGGGAGCGGGGCCAAACAGGGAAGGGGGGTTGTCCGGAAGGGCTGCTGCGATGCCAGGCAAAGCCAGCCGCAAAGCCAGCTGCCCAGTTTATCCAGTCCCAATAATAGTCCAGCTTGCTCACCCCCTCTCTGGGACGATGGCAATCAAACGAAGCCCCTAAAAGCTCAGCAAGTCGAATAGGAACGCTGAAAACGCTGGAAGACGCCGCCGCTGCCGCCAGCGGAGCGCCACCTCCCCCACCGCCGAATAGCACAGGCAGCACAAAAGTCTCCGAGATTTGGATGGTCCAGGGTCGCCTAGGAGTGGCGACCCCCCCCAAAGTCTGGATTCCTTGGGTCCCCTGAATTCCGGACATCCCCAGGGGCCCCTTTCCGAGAGGTGCAGAGTTGTTTTCTAAAGATTTTTCAGCATTTTTCGCCTGGTTCGTTCAGAGCGAAAATGCCTGGCAGCCATCTCTGATCTTGCACATGCGCAGACTTTCCACTGATTTCTAGCATAATCAATATTACTGGTTGTTTGATTTTATATCCTGCTACAGAACTTGGCTACACTGTAGGTAATGAAAAAACCATTGTTCAGATACAATAAGTAAGTGTATTATGGTTCTTCCATATCATTTTCAGAACATACTACATGCTAGAGGAATGGCTACCATATGAGTAGATTCAATGAGTATACTTCTTTCCCCCAAAATTATGCAATTATTCACTTCCAGAAATTGAATGCCTGAATTAGAGTAGTATTTGTGATTGTAATAAAAGCATCCTGACATTATCTTGGCTCAGATACTAAGGACAGTTAAGCTTCTAGTAAATACACAGGAATTAATCACCTGTAGACTAGACTGGGAAGTAAACAATCCTCTGTATTATTAAGGTAAAATGATGTGAATCAGAACGAACATGCACATTCTGGAGAATGCTGTCTCTTTATTTTTTATATCTGTGCAAAATTCTGATGTAACCACGAAGGATGTGTGGTCCATTCCCATGTTAATAAGGGAGATCATAACTGAATGAAGGCTTTCCCAAGGCTGGTTTTCAGAATCTTCTTTGTTATAATGTTAGCTTTCTGTAAAAAAGCGATCTGCTTACCATAACCTCAGATGTACAGCTTCAATTAACTAGTTTGGAACAATGGACAGCCTAACAGAAGTATTTCCAGATTTAACATGCATGGAACCGGTAGCAGTGGTTTCCGGAAGCTCCACCTACCCACCCCGACATAATGTGCAACCTTCTGCGCATGTGCTCACATTAGCGAACTGGTAGGGAAGTAAGTAAATCCCACCACTGGTGTGGTTTCCACATACTGCCTGCATCCTGCAGATGGGACTTTGTTCATTTGCGCAGTCCAGTTGCTGTCATGCCATAGACTAGTGCCAGTCCATGGATTGGTGGTTGTGGACGCCTATAGCTGTGGTAATTCCACTTATTATTACCAAAAAATATGGCATAGTTTATAAAAAATAGTTCCGATGAAGCATCATAGCTGCATCTAAAATGTGGAACAGGTAATAAAGAGCCTGGGGGTATTTAGTTACTCTCAAAATATACCTGTAATATGCAGGCCCAAAGTATTAGTCTATTTTTGTTATTTATTTATTTATTTATTTATTTGTTTGTTTGTTTGTTTATTTATCTTTATGTAGTTATATTAGAGGTGGAGACCCTTTGAGAACTGTATGCAATGAAATTTCATTTTTTTGAAAAGTTTTTTTTATTTTAATTGAACAAAAACACAAAAAAAGATTCACCCTTCATTATATCTTGTAGAAACGTATCGATTGGTTACAGATAACTTTCGTGCATTTCTTCCACAGTCATTACTTATAGTTCATATTAGATTATACACTTTAAATCAAAAATCTTTGTATATCTTACTATCAATGTACCACAATTCTCATTTGACTACAATTATTCGAACATGCTTTTACCTCAAATCCTTCATACTTAAAGACACAACCACATAATGGCAATCATTAGCTATTTCAAAAAATCCTCCAATAACATTACACCTTTATGACATCTTTTAAGTAAAAGTCAATTAATAAAGTTTCTAAACCATTCCCCCCTTTCCCCCCCAACTCACTGTTTAGAATTTATATCCAAGTTACTTTTGCCAATACCATAGCATGTATATGTTGTTAAACAATGTTCATTGACATTTCCTTGTTGTTATTATAATTGGCTAAAAATCATTTACTATTTATGTCCCATCTCTTCTGGTCAGACCCCCCCCTAAAAAAACAAAAAAAATTACACCTTTATGAGACCTTTTTCCTAAGTTGCAATTTGCAATTTATATCCAAATTTCTTTTACTAGTTTGCCAGTACATGTATATATCATTAAGCTGTATCCATTATCATTTCATTATTGTTATTATAGTTAGTTATTTGTTAACAAATAAACATTTTATAACAATCTAAAACAATCTAAGAGTTCCTAAATTCCTACTTATTGATCACCAAAATCAACTAATTTTTTATTATCAACTTTCATTGTCAACATGTATCTTTCCAGTAACAAAACAGTCTTATCTCTCTTGCCAATTGTGGTGTCAGTCTTCTTTTTATCTCCTTTATAAGGTTTTTATAGACTTCTCTCCGCACTTTGTTGCTTGAAGGATCTCTCAGATAATCTCGTTGCCCTCCAGCTGCTACTAAAATTAGCTTGTCTTTGGTTGTCAATCTTGCTTCTGAAAAAATTTCTCTTCTTAAATCCATCATCATTACATTTTTTTCTTCTTCTGTATCTTGGAATCTGGGGAAGAGCTCCAATTCATTGAATTCCCTTTTCCATATTCCTTTCTTTCCACTTTCACCCACATTTGCTCCATTGATAAATTCATCTATTATCTTATATTTATCTTCTATATCTTCATTCTCCCCTTTAATTTTTGGTCTCCAATCCCTTCATCTTTTGCTGTGAGGAAGACTAGTCTTTCCAACTTCTTCTCAATTCTCCCATATCCTTCCAATATATTTTGAATTCCAGTTATTTTGAAATTTTAAAGTTTCCTCATCTGAATATTGATCCATGTTTCCAAAAAAGAAAGGAAAAAAAACTAATAGCACTGCCACTCTAGCCTTTCAGGCCTCTTTTATTTTTTTATTTTAGGTTGACTTGAACACAAGTTCTTTTATGCTCTTCAAAGGAGAAGGGTTCTGTTTTCCCCCCCTTTCTTTCCCCTGCCAAAATAGTTCTCAAAGGCACCTGTGAAAACAATTCATGCCCTTGGTTCTTTTATCAGTTTCTGTAAACAAGTTACAAACCTTTCAGCTACAAAGTCAGTGAAATCAAAGAAGGAAAGAGAAGAGATACATTGTTTCAAAAACTCCAGCCTCTGACCTCCGAGTGGCAGTGTTGCTACTTTTCACTTTCTAATATATATCTCTGGCTTATAGGAAACAAAGTTCTTTAGATTTCTTTTAATAAATTTAATAACAAGTAATAGGAAGAATTGTTAAAATAAAAAGGAAGGTTTTAATCCAGAAGTCAAAAAATAAAGCAATAAAAAGCAGAAGAAGAAAAAATCAATCCGTTCACTTTAAGAGGAGAAATGAGAAAGGTTACGAGCACTTCAATCCACAAAGTATAGTTACAAAGAAAAAAAAAAGCTTTCCAAAGCAATCCAATATGAGTTAGTTTTGCCGCTCAATTCTTTTGCTTAAGGATCTAATTTGGCTTTAAAGAAAAATTTCTTTGGGCAGTCTTTCACAAAATAAAAAAAATGAAATTTCATTTTAATATATGCCAATTAGTGTACATTCAAATAACAATAAAGTTATTCTAAGTCTAGCGGTATATAGGAATGATCTTGGGAGGCAGAAAGAAGAGCCACAGACTAGACAACCTGCATGTAAAACAGGGGTGGGTTCCAGCAGTCACTACTGCCGGTTCGCTCGTGGGTGCACCGCATGCGCATGCACAGAGCAATAAAAATTGTTCTGTGCATTTGCAGAAGCAAAAAACAAGATGGCGCTGCCTATGGCGCCTCTGGGAGAACCAGTTCAGGAATGTGGAAGGCCTGGGTTGCTGCCGGTTCCAGCTGAACCGGTCCAAACTTGTAGGAACCCACCACTGATGTAAAAGCCATCTCAGTTCACAGAAAGAAGGGGACGGGGGCAGGGAAAGCATTTCACAAGGGACCCTCCCTGGTTTTCCAATGCTCTGGTACTTATTTTTGTGTACCTTGTTTGGACTACCCCAAAGGGCTAACATTTTTTGCTCTATTTTGTGTTCTGGAGTAGTTTTAGAGAGCAAAATAATCAACTCCATTTCCTCATCCACTCTCTCTTTACACAGTAAACAGGTTGTGCTTCATTGACTTCAAAATATCATTGATGAAACCTGCTTTGACCCTTGGAGGCCATTGATTTTTATAAAATGTTCACATAGGAACAAGTTGCAAAATCTTTCTCGTTCTGATACTGAGCAATATTGATCAATGGTTTGAGATGAGGTAAGGCAAGTTCACGTGAATTTTTCAATGGGGAACCGAGAAATGAAGGGTCAAAGTATGTTACTACATGAAATACATTGCAAAGGACATGTGAGCAATCTGTGGCCTGCAGCACCCATAACCCTCTCATTTTGTAGACTCTAGAGCAGTGTTTCTCAACCTTGGCAGCTTGAAGATGTATGGGCTTCAACTCTCAGAATTCGCCATTCAGCATGGGGGATTCCTCCGGAGCCTTCAGGGACCTTCAGGAGGCTTCCCTGAAGGCTCCAGATGACCAAAAACGGCCCTACGAGCAAACCAGAAGTGACTCCGGAGTCTTCAGGGAAGCATCCGGAAGGCCCCTGAAAGCTCCAGAGGGCTTAAACCGGACCTACGAGCAAACTGGAAGTCCATTCCTGAACTTCCAGTTTGCCCATAGGGCTGGTCTTTTGCACTTTGGAGGCTTCAGGGAAGCTCCTGAAGATTCTGGAGGGCCTCCGGTGGGCCCGGGGAGGCTGTTTTCGCCCTCCCCAGGCTCCTATAAAGCCTCTGGAGCCTGGGGAGGTTGAAAAGTGGCTTTAAAAAAGGGTGAACTCAGCTGACAGGGCAATGCCTCATTCACCCTGAAAAAAGGCTCTGCATGCCAACTGTGGCACGCGTGTCATAGGTTCGCCATCCCAGAGCTAGAGGAAGGATAATCGATGTGTCCCAATGTAACTTTTGATCTGCCATAAAAAATAAACAGTTTAAATTACACAATTTCTGGTTAATTATTTTTAACTTGGAAGGACATCTAATGACACTACTGATACAATATTAAACTACCAGCCTTTCTACAGAGTCAATAGTGGAATAATGAAACTATGCCCAAACTTAGAAATTCAAGTATTTTCCTTCTCTTAAGACCAGGAAGCTTAGCTATCCTTTCCAAAGCAATTTTCCCACACCAGTCAAAGTCCAAATTCTTCAGAGGTACATTGTCTGTTGTGGCTTTATTTGTGAGAGTTACATGTTGGCAGGCACAGAGTTTCATAACACAATTGTTATTGATATTTGCCCATCTCTGCTGCATGCATTCCCAGGAGCAGGCAGTAGATGGCCCAGTGACTATCAATTAAATCAAGATGCTAGGAAAAATAATATTATGAACAATCTTACTCATTTTGCCTTGGTAGGTTAAGAACAAGCTTGACAGGATACTGTTCATGCATATAGCCCGTGACTAATAGTCCCTACCCAATGAAAAGTCAAAATGTGCATTTCCAGACTTTGGATATAACTCCACACACACCTCTTATTTCCAATATGAGGAAAGCTTCCTTTTGTACAACTAAGAGCTTTACCCCAACTGCAGACTCTCCTTCCCCAAATCCAGAGGGATTGTGCAAAGAATACAAATCTGTTTCAGTACAAAGTGGGTGCAAAGGATACAAATCTCTTCTTCCAAGCCATGGTTATATTATTATTATTATTGTTATTATACAATTGTATCACAGCGGCCAGTTGTTTCGCTGGATTTTGCATTGGTTACTAGTCGGGCCACCCAGGGGCCTAGGACGTCGTAACGTATTTTCGTAATATGCGTGCAGTTCCAAGCAGTGCGGCTTTTTGCATTTGACTGATGGTGATTTTGTCAATTTTTAACTGTTTTAAATGTAATTCCAGTGCTTTTGGAATAGCACCCAGTGTGCCAATTACCACTGGAATTACCACTGCTGGTTTGTGCCATAGTTGTTGAATTTCAATTTTTAAGTCCTGGTATCTTGCGATTTTTTCATGTTCCTTCTCGGCGACCTTGCTATCACCTGGTATTGCGATGTCTATGATTGTGACCTTATTTTTCTCAACCAGTGTGATATACTGGCGTGTATTATGCGCCAGTATTTTGTCTCTTTGTATACAGAAATTCCACAAGATCTTGACCATCTGATTTTCGGTGACTTTTTCAGGCTGATGTTCCCACCAGTTTGTTGCTGTTTTAATATTATAATTTTTGAACAAATTCCAATGGATCATTTGTTCTACTGAATTGTGCCGCAATTTATAATCAGTCTGCGCGATTTTTTTACAGCAGCTGAGTATGTGATCAACAGTTTCATCTGCTTCTTTGCAAAGTCTGCATTTATTATTATTATACAATTGTATCACAGCGGCCAGTTGTTTCGCTGGATTTGGCATTGGTTACTAGTCGGGCCCCACCCAGGGGCCTAGGACGTCGTAACGTATTTTCTTAATATGCGTGCAGTTCCAAGCAGTGCGGCTTTTTGCATTTGACTGATGGTGATTTTGTCAATTTTTAACTGTTTTAAATGTAATTCCAGTGCTTTTGGAATAGCACCCAGTGTGCCAATTACCACTGGAATTATCACTGCTGGTTTGTGCCATAGTCGTTGAATTTTGATTTTTAAGTCCTGGTATTTTGCGATTTTTTCATGTTCCTTCTCGGCGACCCTGCTATCACCTGGTATTGCGATGTCTATGATTGTGACCTTATTTTTCTCAACCAGTGTGATGTCTGGTGTATTATGCGCCAGTATTTTGTCAGTTTGTATACGGAAATCCCACAAGATCTTGACCATCTGATTTTTGGTGACTTTTTTAGGCTGATGTTCCCACCAGTTTGTTGCTGTTTTAATATTATAATTTTTGAACAAATTCCAATGGATCATTTGTGCTACTGAATTGTGCTGCTATTTATAATCAGTCTGCGCGATTTTTTTACAGCAGCTGAGTATGTGATCAACAGTTTCATCAGCTTCTTCGCAAAATCTGCATTTGGCATCATCAGAGGATTTTTCGATTTTGGCCTTAATGGCATTTGTGCAGATAGCTTGTTCTTGCACAGCCAGGATTAGTGACTCTGTTTTTTTCTTTAATGTACCTGTTGTTAACCATAACCAAGTTTGTTCACTGTCCACTTTATCTTTTATTTTTTCCAGAAATTGACCATGCAGTGCTTTGTTCTGCCAACTCTCCATTCTTGATTTTATCACATCTTTTCTGTATTCTTGTTTCGTCTGTTGGGCCTTCAGTAGATTTTTGTTCTTTACTTCGATTAATTGATGTTCTTGACTTTCTTTTAAATAATCAGCCAGTGCATGTTTTTCTTCTTCAACTGTTTGCTCCACTTGTAATAATCCTCTGCCACCTGATTTTCGGGGCAGGTATAATCTATCAGTATCACCATGTGGATGTAAACTCTAATGCATTGTCATTAGTTTCCCGGTTTTTAGGTCCAAAAGGTCCAAATCAGCTTGTGTCCAGTTAACTATACCAGCTGTGTATCTTATAACTGGTATTGCCCAGGTATTTATGGCCTTGATTGTATTTCCACTCAATTCAATTTAGATTTCAAAATTTTCCTAACTCTGTTGGTGTACTCTCGCCTGACAATAGTTTTTACTTCTCCATGCTTGAAGTTATCCAACTGCAGAATGCCTAAGTATTTGTAGGCTTCATTTTCGTTGCATTTAATTAGTTGGCCATTGGACATTTCAATTCCCTCACATGCAGTGATTTTGCCCCTTTTTATGGATACAGTGGCACATTTTTCCATGCCAAACTGCATTGAAATATCTGTGCTGAATACTCGGACTGTGTTTGTCAATGATTGGATTTCTATTTCTGACTTTCCATAGAGTTTCAAATCATCCATATATAGTAAATGCGAAATTTTTTCAGCTTCTTTGGCTGTTTGGTAGCCTAATTTCATTTTTTTTAAGATTACTGATAGTGGGATCATTGCGATGCTGAAGAGAAGAGGTGAAAGTGAGTCACCCTTGAAAATTCCTCGCTTGATATTAACCATTCCGTAGATCTCATTCCCTACTGCCAACTCAGTTCTCCATTGTTTCATCACCTTTTCAGTAAAGGATGTAATATTTTTGCTAATGCCAGTTGTTTGTAAGAATTTTATGATCCAACTATGTGGCAGTGAGTCAAATGCCTTTTTGTAATCAATCCAGACCATATTCAAGTTCGTTTTTCTGTTCTTACAATTTTCTAATATCATTTTATCAATTAGGAGCTGATCTTTTGTGCCCCTGCTCCTTCTTTTGTTGCCTTTTTGCTCTACTGGCAAGTTGTTGTTTGTTTCCAAATAATCCATCATGTTATCTGCAATAATGCCTGTGAGTAATTTGAAGGTTGTTGGCAAGCATGTTATTGGTCTGTAGTTTTCAGGTGTTGTTCCTTTAGTTGCATCTTTCTGAATCAAGTATGTTTTTCCAGTTGTCAACCATTCATCAATTTGGCCTTTTTGTAAAATTTCATTCAGTTGCCTGGCCAATATTGCATGTAAACTGGTCAGATATTTGAGCCAGAAACCATGTAATTGGTCCTTTCCAGGTGATGTCCAATTCTTTACCTTTTTAACTCGATTTTTGACCATCTCAGTTGTTATTTCTAATACTTGCATTTGTTTGTTGCCAATGCTTTTCTCAAAGTCATGTATCCACTTTGCTTCCTTGTTGTAGTCCTTTGCATTTTCCCACAATTCTTTCCAGAATTCGACTGTTTTTCTGGTTTTTCACTTTTGGTGTCACCATTCACATTAAGACTTTAATAAAAACGCCATTGGTCTGATCGAAATTGTTGATTTTGTTTATATTGGATGATTCGTGCTTCATATCTTTCAATTTTTCTAGCTGTTGCTGTTATCTGCTGTTTTACAATCTCTACAGCTTCATTGATGTTTCTTGTAGCCAATCTATATCTTCTGATTAGCCGATCTATGATTTTGTTGTTTTTAAGTCATTGCTCATGCATGTTCTTTAAGTTACTAGCATCTGCCCTTAATTTTTTGACTTTTTGTTCTAATCGGATTTTCCACTTTGGCTTTGATGCTTTTTCTGTTGTGTGACTAGGTACTTTGATTTTAATGCCTAGTTCATTAGTGACTATTACAGCTGCACTGTGCATTAACTGGTTCATTTCCAAGATGGATCCCGATTCAATTGTTGAAAACACTGCATTAACCATTTTCATCATAGGGGCCAAAATTTTCTTAGGCACAGTTTTTAGTGACGGTAAACGTTGCCTTTCTTCATTAAGCAGAAAATGCTCCATGATCTTACCTTCAATTCTTTTTGTTTTTGAGTTAGTTCATCAGTTGGTTCAGTGATAACTGGTTCTAGTGGTGGTAGTGTTATTTCCTCCCCGAGAGCTTCTTCTGGGAGTTCTACTATGTCTTTAGTTGTGTCTTGAATATCAGTTATTTCCGCTTGTGATATTGTTTTTTTGGTTTTGCAATTTGCCTGAATTTCCTCTAGTTCAACTTCACTAAACACTTTATTCCGTATAATAAATCGCCTTTGATCTGCTAGTCGTTGTTCACTAACATTTGAATCTGGATATTGTTGTTTCCATAATTCATACATTCGCTTTAAATAGCCTCTTTTTTTCTGGCTCTGAGTTGTAGTAACAGGCCATTATGGCACGGTTTTCATCTGCACTATATTTTTGTTGTTTTGTTGGCTGGTCCACTTGTAGCCTACTTGTCGACGGATGTCCAGGGACCCCAACATCCGCCATGGCCCTTGTTAACCTGCACGACGACCGATGCGGTATGGAATTCTTATTCGTTTTTTTCACCATATTGTATGGGTTGGCGGGTTTTTTTTAGGGGACCAGATGCCAACCTGACCCGAATCCTCCTTCTTTCTCATCCGGGCTTGGGACCGGCAATGGCGGAGTTGTTGTTGTTGTTGTTGTTGTTGTTGTTGTTGTTATTATTATTATTATTGCAACAACAGAATCATATCACAGTGGCCAGTTGTTTTGCCGAATTTGGCATTGGTTACTAGTCGGGCCCCACCCAGGGGCCTAGGACGTTGTAACGTATTTTCGTAATATGCGTGCAGATCCAAGCAGTGCGGCTTTTTGCATTTGACTGATGGTGATTTTGTCAATTTTTAACTGTTTTAAATGTAATTCCAGTGCTTTTGGAATAGCACCCAGTGTGCCTATTACCACTGGAATTACCACTCCTGCTTTGTGCCATAATCGTTAAATTTCAATTTTTAAGTCCTGGTATTTCGTGATTTTTTCATATTCCTTCTCGTCGACCCTGCTATCACCTGGTATTGGGATGTCTATGATTGTAACCTTATTTTTCTCAACCAGTGTGATGTCTGGTGTATTATGCACCAGTATTTTGTCCGTTTGTATACAAAAATCCCATAAGATCTTGACCATCTGATTTTCGGTGACTTTTTCAGGCTTATGTTCCCATCAGTTTGTTGCTGTTTTAATATTATAATTTTTGCACAAATTCCATTGGATCATTTGTGCTACTGCAGTGGTCCCCAACCTTTTTATCGCCGCAGACCAGTCAGCCTTTGATAATTTTACCGTGGCCCGCTACGTAGCTGCGCAGGCGCTCTTAGGTTTTTTTCAGGAATCGGCCAGCGCTGAAGCGCTGAAAAGGAATGAGAAGGGCGGCGCTGGACACAGGGGGGCGGTGGGCCGCTGGTGACGTCAGAGTGCCACCAGTGGTCCAGTAACACCCCTTGTGCCAGTTAGTCCTAATTTGCATACAGAAAGAAACTATGGCCCCTGGCCGCTGCAGCGATCATGGCCCCTGGCCGCTGCAGCGATCATGGCCCCCGGCCGCTGCAGCGATCATGGCCCCCGGCCGCTGCAGCGGTCATGGCCCCCGGCCGCTGCAGCGGTCATGGCCCCCGGCCGCTGCAGCGGTCATGGCCCCCGGCCGCTGCGCGGCCCGGTGCCAGGTACTCCATGGCCCGGCACCGGTCCGCGGACCGGGGGTTGGGGATCACTGTTCTACTGAATTGTGCCGCAATTTATAATCAGTTTGATTTTTTTACAGCAGGTGAGTATGTGATCAACAGTTTCATCAGCTTCTTTGCAAAGTCTGCATTTGGCATCATCATAGGATTTTTCGATTTTGGCCTTAATGGCATTTGTGCGGATAGCTTGTTCTTGCGCAGCCAGGATATTATTATTATACAATTGTATCACAGCAGCCAGTTGTTTCTTACAATTTTCATTTTATCAATTAGGAGCTGATCTTTTGTGTCCCTGCTCCTTCTTTGGTTGCCTTTTTGCTCTACTGGCAAGATGTTGTTTGTTTCCAAATAATCCATTATGTTATCTGCAATAATGCCTGTGAGTAATTTGAAGGTTGTTGGCAAGCATGTTATTGGTCTGTAGTTTTCAGGTGTTGTTCGTTTAGTTGCATCTTTCTGAATCAAGTATGTTTTTCCAGTTATCAAACATTCATCAATTTGGCCCTTTTTAAAAATTTCATTCAGTTTCCTGGCCAATATTGCATGTAAACTGGTCAGATATTTGAGCCAGAAACCATGTAATTGGTCCTTTCCAAGTGATGTCCAATTCTTTACCCTTTTTACTCGATTTTTGACCATCTCAATTGTTATTTCTAATACTTGCATTTTTTTTGGCCAATGCTTTTCTCAAAGTCATGTATCAACTTTGCTTCTTTATTGTAGTCCTTTGCATTTTCCCACAATTCTTTCCAAAATTCAACTGTGGCCGGCTTTTCTGGTTTTTCACTTTTGGTGTCACAATTCGTACATCTCCAGGTATTGCAATGTAAATGAACCATACTTTTTTCTTTTCAACTATTGTTATGTTAGGTGTGTTGTGGGCCAAGGGCCTGTCAGTCTGAATTTTGAAGTCCCACAAGATCTTGACCTTCTCATTCTCTAAAACCTCCTCAACCTGGTTTTTGCTGTACTCAAATCCAAACTTTTGGCACAATTTCCAGTGAATGATCTTAGCAACACAGTCATGGCATTGTAGGTAGACAGTTTTATTATTATTATTATTTGGTTAATCTTTGGTGAGATTCACAGCGTTTGGGGCTGGTTGGTAGCGTATTATTATTATTATTACTACTACTACTATTACTATTATTACTGTTATTACTACTATATTATTTCTTCTTCTTCTTCTTCTTCTCCTCCTCCTCCTCCTCCTCCTCCTCCTCCTCCTCCTCCTCCTCCTCCACCTCCTCCTCCTCCTCCTCCTCCACCACCACCACCACCATCACCACCACCACCACCAAAACTATCAGCCACAAACAGTCTAATGACATAGAGATATTAAAGAGTTGTGGTGCTGCTCAGTGATGTGCGGTGAGGTTTATGGCTGGTGAGGCAAAAAGAAAGAGGCTTTTGGCCGCTCTGGCGCTTTGTCCGACTCCGACATGGAGTTGGACAAAGCGCTGGAGCAGCCAAAAGCCTGTTTCTTGAAAACGGGCACCAGGAGGGAGATTGAAAAGGGCTGGCCTTGGTGACATCACAATGTAAAGTAAAATCTCCCCTCCACATTTTCAAGCCGTTCACAAAAATGCCCCATTCTGATCCTTCAAATGCTGCAATCCTGGAATATGTGGAAGGCTCGAAATGGGGCATTTTTGCGAACGGCTTGAAAATGTGGAGGGAGATATTCCTTCCTCTCCCCTTTCTGAAGGTCAGCACAGACCAAAAACAGGATAAGAGACAAAATCCCCCTCTCCATTTTCAAGCAGTTTGCAAAAACGCCCCATTCTATGCTTTCAATCCTGCAATCCTGGATAATGTGAAGGATCTGAATGGGGTGTTTTTGCAAACCGCTTGAAAATGGAGAGGGGGATTTTGTCTCTTATCCTGTTTTTGGTCTGTGCTGACCTTCAGAAAGGGGAGAGGAAGGAATATCTCCCTCCACATTTTCAAGCCTGGCAAGAAAGAGACACCCCCCATAGGTACTTCATGGGACATTATATTCGGAAGATTTTGATGGGGGTCTGGGAAAAAATGAGGAAAAAATATTATCTTAGGGTTCCGTGTTGGTTGGCACCATTAGAGGCCTTAACGCATCCGAGTTTATTTAACTGGACAAGAAACATAACATATAAAGATATCATGACAGAAGAGGGCAACATAAAAACAAAGATGGAATTAGAGCAACAGGGCAGGAATTTGGAATGGTGGGAATATTTACAGGTTAGAAACAGGTTTAAAAGTGATAAGGCACGTTTCGGGATCTACCCAAACCCTCAGGGGCTAGATAAGATCTTGTTTGGTGGAGACAAAAAAATGTTATCGAAGATCTACCAATTTTTGACCTGCCAAGATACTAATGAAGAGATGGACAAAAGCCTTCTAACAGTATGGGAGAGAAACCTAGGTTATGAAATTGAAATGGGCAAATGGTGGGATCTATGGAGTAAGACCATTAAACTTACAACTTCTACTGCATTCAAAGAAAACATATACAAGATGGTTTATAGGTGGCACTTCCCCCCAACGAGATTAGCTAAGATGTTTCCTGGGTTATCTCCATTGTGTTGGAAATGTGGAAGAAAGGATGGCACATTCTACCATGTTTGGTGGTCCTGTACTGAGGCCACGAAATATTGGAAAAGGATTAAAAAATGGTTAAAAGAGGTTACCGGGGCAAACATTGAATAGAGACCTGAGAACCTGTTACTAAGCATCAAACCAGATAACATAAGCAGTTCAATATGGCATTTGAGCCTGCATATAATTGTGGCCGCAAGAATAACCTATGCACAACTTTGGAAATCCACCACTATACCGCCGGAAGATGCTTTAATTAAAAAGATCTACGAATGTGCAGAAATGGACAGAATGACGGGTTGGCTGAGGGACAAAGGAGAAACAGAACATTATCTTAGCTGGAACCTATGGTATATGTGGGCGACTAGGAGAACAGCAGGGACTTAAAATGGGGAAAGTTAACATAGGTACCGTAATAGATCCCTGAATCTTGCAATGAGAAGATGTGGCTTAGAGACCTAATAATGAAGAAAGAAAGAAAAACCAGGCTGTGAATGACTGTCACCGTGGGGGGGGGAGGGGGGGTTGTATGTTTAAAACGGTATTTGTATCT
The DNA here is from genome assembly GCF_051295495.1 of Thamnophis sirtalis. Lineage (NCBI taxonomy): Eukaryota > Metazoa > Chordata > Lepidosauria > Squamata > Natricidae > Thamnophis > Thamnophis sirtalis. The sequence goes on from NW_028261386.1 coordinate 51,918,793, forward strand.
GTATGTTTTACTTTATATTGTTATGTATGATTTGTCTTGCTTATGTCGTTGTATTTATGTCGCTGTATTGTTTTTTCCGTTTTTTTAAAGGTAATAATGTTTAATAAAAATTATATTTAAAAAAAAAAAAAAAGAAAATGGGGAGAGGGGATTTTGTCTCTTATCCTGTTTTCAGTCTGTGCAGACCTTCAAAACAGGATGAGAGGCAGGAATATCCTCCTCCACATTTCAAGCCGTTTGCAAAAACGCCCCATTTTGAGCCTTCAGTGTGAATATGCAGATGAGAAGCCACCTCTTATAGGCATGAAAATCCATACATTTGGGACATTGGAAGAAGCCCCATGAGGAGACGCTGCTGCCGAAGTGCAGGAAATCCCCCCCCACCTGCAGATCATCCTTTCAAAGAGGAATTTTAGTGGTTCTCCAAAGAAAGTCAAAGACAAAAGGCTCTTTTTGCACCATCGAGGAAGCCAGTCAAATGACTCAAATCCCGAGTACCTCGCAGGTTCATTCTGACATCTCCCCCCACAGCCTTTTGTTTAATAGCGATTCCTTTCCCCGATGAGCTAATTGTGAAGTGTACCAAGAGGATAATCAGCGCACCTGTTTTTAAACCTGGGATGCCTTGTAAACTTTAACACTCACTCATATGATACGCACACACACACGCATCAGTTTTCACCCGCAAGTGGTTTAAAGTAAACAAGATACCACCAATAGCCACACACACACATATATACACACACATACACATAATAAAAACAAATTACAATTACTTACATTACAAATACATTGAATTCCTCCCCCTGCCCTCTCCCTCTGACCCACATACCTTCCAGCTGCTTCAAAAATGCTAGATTTGGTCTAGCCAGGGCCAGGCAGGCTAGGATAGTTGCTGCTAGAGTCACCATGTGGATGACTCTGCTTAAATGTTTTCAAATAGGCTCTAAACAAAGTGCCCTCTGCAGGAGGAGGCGGGAGAATCACGTGCCTCATTTGCATATGGAATTTTTTGCTTTTTAACCCTTGGTTAACTCTTAAAAGGCGAAAAATTCCTTATGCAAAGGAGGCACATAGTTCTCTAGCCTTCTCCTACTAACTGCACTAAGCAGACTCGAGTCACTGTGACTTAGAGTCTGGGAACAACTACTTTGGCCTTTTTAATTATTTAAAAAATAGTTTCCTTTTCCTCAGGAGACTGGTGAGGCCCCGCCTCCCCTGCCTCTAGTGACTGCACGTCACTGGTGCTGCTGTGGTTAGGATGCAGTACTGCAGACTCATTGCTCACTCCAAGAATCCTGAACAACTCAGGATTTCTGAGGTCGGTAAAATGAGGACTCAGATTGCCCCTTTCCGAAGGCAGGTCTTACAACAAAGAAGACACACTTCTTGGGCCCTGAGAGATGATGCTGTTTGATTGAGGGAACCCAGAGCTCATCAACTCTGCCAGTCCATCTGGCAGAAATTACTGGAGATAGGCAGTCCCACAAATAACCTGACCTGATGCCGTATAGGTCTTTACTGATGATGACCAACATCTTAAATAACAAGGTTTTCTCATATCTATGTTAGATTTAGAAGAACAGGAGGCTGAACTGCAAGAGATTTCAGATGTGCACATTCCTTGAGATAATTGTGGTTTTAGCAAAGACATTCTTCCTATATGCCCATTCTACTGAGGTGGGATGAGACCTATGCAAGTGCACAAATATAGCCTTGTAATCAGTGGTGAAATTCAATTTTTTTTATTACTGGTTCTGTGGGCATGGCAGGGGAAGGATATTGCAAAATCTCCATTGCAACCCCACTGTTTGGGCCAGTCAGAGGTGACATTTGTCAGATCTCTGAACTGCTCAAAACTTTTGCTATCGGTTCTCCAGAACCTGTCAGAACTGCTGAATTTCATCCCTGCTTGTAATCCTCTTTATCTTAATAAGCACAGGCACTGCCTGGGCAGGGTTAGGGGCAAAGATCAAAAAACTTCATGCATTAGTGTGTGTGTGTGTGTGTTTGTGTGTGTGTGTGTGTGTGTGTGTGTTTGTAGAGCAAAGTAAACTTATCCAACTGCATCATTACTAAGGGGTGGGCAGAGAGATCATCAGAAAATTGTGCAACTTTGTGGCTCTTGCTTGCAACTGGCAGAGTCAAACATCTGTTGAATATCAGACAGGTCAGAGCTAGAGATTGTGGCATACTCTTATTTTGCGCAGAACCAGTTGTCAAGGTCAGGCACAACTATTTTGCAATGAAATTGATTTGTGTCATTCTTATCCTCAGTGGCAAAGTATCCAGGGAACTAAGCAAAGGAGAGATAAAAGTCTAGGAAAGAAAAGATAATCAAATGAATTCTCACTAGTGGGGACCTGCCTTCCCTATAGCTTCAGAGGAAATGCGGCAATGCCTTCACTGTGCCTCCTTTACAACAGCAAATGAACGGATTGAATTCTGACATTCACAGGACCAGTATATGAAATCACTTTTTTGATTGAGTGAAGAACCTCACGGGCTGTAGAGAGGCTAAGACAGGTGCCTACTCACACATGGAAAGCCTTTTACTTTCAGAATGAACAGGTCGGCTCAAGAGGAAACAAACCTTAGGGATCAAGTCAAGCCATTTATATCTTTCAACCCATTTCATTATGCTATGGAAGCAAAATAGCGCCACAAATCTACATTTTATTTCCAAAATAAATAAACATATACATCAACTGATTCAAAGAAATGGTGCCCTTACTGTACCTTTCCCACCCAAAGGGGGTGGGTCTATATGCATATAATATATATCCTTTAATTTTTCAAGTACTTATCCATTATTTGATGTCAATTGCATTTAAAATGTGCAAGAGTGGAATTCATGCTTATTTTACCTTGTTTATTGTTAAATTTGCATCCTAGTCCTGGGGAGCTCGAAGTGGCAAGTAAAATTACAAGTTCCCATGTTATCCTTATAAGAACAATCTTGAGGTGTAGATTGGGTTGAGAAAGAGAAAGAAACCAACCCAAAGGTATCCACCTAAGTTATGATTGTGAGATCTCAATTCCACCCCCTTAAGATTCCCCACCACCAAAGAATCCTGATTTTTTTTCTCTTTAAGCTGCTTCTTATGTAACCTGTTTCCATGAAAATAAGATCTCCCTGGATAATAAGCACAACTGGGCTTTTGCGTGCATGCACTAAAATAAGCCCTCCCCCGAAAGTAAACCCTCCCTGAAAATATTGCCACACAGCAGCAGCCATGAGGTGACCACACTCATCACCTCCTGCACCTCAAAAATAATAAGACAGCCTCAAAAATAAGGCCAGGTGCTTATTTCAGGGGTCAAAAGTAAATAAGACCTTTCTTATTTTCAGGGAAACATGGTACTACCACCTTTGATTTGACTTATAGGTTCTCTCAGGTTCCAACGCTGCTCTTTCAACTACCTCATTGTAAAATCAGCTGATCAGGTTGGAACATGGAAGAAGCAAGTAGATTGCCTTGATCTGTCTATTTAATTAGCCCCTTTCAATGCACTATGACAATTAGTATTATCCTCTTTCACAAAACAACAAAGCAACACAATAAAAGAAATATTTTGAGCAAACAAAAATAATTATGAAGGATTAAAAGACGATCTGTTCTTAGCAGATCCACAGGGAAGTCATATGTTCAACTATGAGCCATGCAGGGTTAGGTTTGATGCTAAGAAATATTTTACAAGCGGTGGGAATCAGTTCATAGATAAAAATTTTGTTTCCCCATATATTTTAAATCCCAGCAATTTCCTCATAAGCATTTATTCATTAGTCTCTTGTCTTGCTCAGTCCTGATAGTATGTAACTATGGCCCAATATTAAGAAAGAAGGTGGAATGTTGCAATTTCCCACTCTGATTTCATTTCATTTTGTTCATTGCTCATTTATGAACAAATTAAGATTGGAAATTCTTTATATCCAATTGCAAGAGAATAAATGCTGACTCTTCTGAAAAGATCCATGAAATGCCAAACTGGTTTCATAACAACAAATAATGATCAGACATTCTAGTGACACAATAATGGTTTGATTCAAAAAGAAACTCTGTGGCTAATAAGGCATTGGATATGGTATCAGATGCTTCCATTCATAGAAAATATGCCATGCAGTCTCAAAACACTGCTAAACAATAACACTAATGCTGTGTGCATTTCAGCAACGATGGAGGTAGTCCTTTGGAAATCTGATCTTGCAGATTTCAATCGTCTGTCGCTAAAGTATACACATGAAGGTGGACCCTAAAGTATCTATAATGGTTGATGAGGCTTATCTTCAAACAAGCTTCAGTTAGTAATTAGCATGACACAGTGGTGGGTTCCGGATTCCGTTCCAACCAATACAGTTGGAATGGGCCCAGCGTCGTCCACATGGACGCATGCAGCCCATGCATGTGTCTTAGCACCTCCGCAAGCCTCCGCGACACTCCAGTTGCTCAGTGGAGTTGCTCAGTGGAGTGTCGCACAGGTGCTGTATGCGCCATGCGCATGCGCGGAAGCCCTGAAGACTTAAAAGACCGGTAAGGATCTCAGGCGGGTGGGTGGGCCCTCCGAGCACCATACCAGAATGGTATCTTGTGGTCCAGGCAGGCTCCTGTACGCCCATACCGGGCCCTACCACCTGCAACCCACCACTGGCATGACATGTCATTCTCTTTAATAGTTCAATAGTCCTACAATTAATTGTGTGTGTGTGTGTGTTTGTGTGTGTGTGCATGTATGTGTATATATGTGTCTATGTATGTATGTATGTATGTATGTATGTATGTATGTATGTATGTGTATATACATACACACACACACATGTTTGGAGCTCAAATGAAATTTTGGTTTTACCATTCGGCAATATGTACATTGTTATGAATTTTTCAACAAATATTGGCTAAGGAAAGAATTGTGTCTTACTGCACAGATGCATAATGTCAAGCTGGCTCCAAAATTGCAGAAGTAAGCAAGGTCAGAATAGGAGCACCTTGGCAAAAACAAACTGAATTTGATTTCATTCAACATATTTTTCAAATATAGTTCAGGTGCCCCCTATGAATTAGTTTTCCATCCCACCAAGCTGTTCCCTTTCAGAATAAGTAGCGTTCAGCAAAATGCAGAAAAGGATTGAAAAAGGCCAAGGAAACTAAGGAAAGAAAATGGAAAAAGAAATGTAATCAAATTTAATTTATACAAACATCGTATACTTTTTGTTCTTGCAAAACATCCTTGCTTCCACCACATCTATATCCCACATCGTAAACTGCCTTTGTTTTCAAACTTTCTCTATCTGAGGGTCAGTATCACTCACCAAAGACGTTCTCAGTTTCCCTCCTGATCTATCCACTTTTCCTTAATTTTTTTGTAATTTGCCCAGATCTTGAGTTCTTGTCATTTGTATCCAATTTACACTCATTTCATCACTGTCCATTCTTGTCTATTTGAAAATACTACAAATGTAACTTACCTTTTTATGTTTATTTATGTTTATTTTACTTTATTTTTATTTTATTTTTCTGCTGTTTAATGATTAAGGCAGCTTATATCAGTTAAAAAATAGAAACTAACTAAAATTTGAAATGTCCAACAATACTATTACAATTAAAATTCAGATATAAATCAAATTTCACATTCTAATCACTTCCTAAAATTGTATTTTAATCGTCTTAAACCTTTCAGAAACCTTAGAACAAACAAGTTTGAAAATAAGTTATCTTCATCTCTGAACAGCAACAACAAAAAATAAGTTTAAGAACTAAAAGAATTTGAAATAAATAACAAAAAGTTAAATAAGATTTTGATCTAATGATGTTATAAATTTGGGGTATTTTTTAGTATAATATTTTGGAATTAACTATAAAAAACAATCAGTTTCTTATGGGAAACAAGATTTATTTTGCCTATCCTTTCTGCTGCAAATCATAACAAAGAAAAGTGATGAATTTAAAGAATGGACGCTAAAGGGGACTAAAGATTCTAAGCAGAAGGGAAAAAAATACAAGGCGCTTCTTGATGTCAATTGATACTGAGACTAATATAATGACACAAGTCATTGGAAATATTAGAATCAGCAGTGTGCTGCAGTTGCCAAAAAAAAAAAAAAAAAAAAAAGCCAGCAGAGTCCTGTGTTGCATCAAGATCAAAGGAAGTGATACCACTGCTCTGTACTACACTGGTGAAAACTGACAGTGAGAGCTATTAAGCAGTGGAACAATTTGTTTCCGGAGGTGGTATTCAGCCAGTTCTGACAGGTTCTGGAGAACCGGTAGTGGAAAATTTGAGAATGGGGAGGGAATGGGGATTTTGCAGTATCCTTCCCCTACAATGCCCACAAAGCCACACACCCACAGAACTGGCAGTTATTTTTTTTAATCCCACCACTGTTTCCTGCAGTTGTGTATGCTCCCACACCAGAAGTTTTAAGGAAAAGATTGAAAAAAGATTTGTCTGAGATGATATGAAGACTCCTGTCTTGGGTTGTGACTATAGGACCTCCAATGTCCCTTCCAATCCTATGATTCTATGATCATTCAGAGAGTAATGCAGAACGAAGAAGTTCATCAATGTTCTGTATCTTCAGTTTATTCATCTTGCTTTTGATGCTAGAGAGTGAACATTATTTAACAGCCTGGCAACAGTTTGACAAACTTGCCCCAGTGTTCTAGTTGCATCTTTTCTGTCTTTGAAAGAAGAGTAGGTTTTACAATGGCAATGCTAGGAGTCCTGACCTTGCTTAGAAGCAGATGAATTTCCTATTTTGAACCTATATAATAATGCAGGGACATGCAGTCAGGGGAGGCAGGGCCTCACCACTGTCATCATGAAAAAGAAAAACAAATTTAAAAGGAAAAAGGCCGAGGTATTTGCTGCCAGAGTCACAATGGATGTCTCTGCTTAGTGCTTAACTGCAGGAGGAGGCGAGAGAACCCCGTGCCTCCTTTAGACTATCTTTATGATCACTTGAGCACAGTTAAGCAAGAGTTAAAAGGCGAAAAATTCCTTATGCAAAGGAGGCACGTGGTTCTCTCGCCTCCTGTAGAGGGCATTTTTAGAGACTTTTTAGAATTCTCTGGGAGCAACTAGCTCAGTCTGACCTCAGAGCTCTTGCCTTTCTCCTTTTACATTTTTTTTCTTTTCATGATGGCAGGCAAGAATAGAGTTGAAATCCTCTCTGAAACAGCTGGAAAAGATGCATGTGTGGGAAGGGGGGAGGAATTCAAAAAGTTTGATTGCATGCAGAGCCACGTTGCCTTTTCAAACACACACAACACGACACACACACACACACACACACACACACACAAGAAAAGCTGGATAAAAGTATATAAGCCCAGCTTGACTGATTATAAGTTTGAAAAGGCAACGTGGCTCCACCTGCAATCAAAGGCTCGGATCAGAAGGTAGCAGGGGAAGGGGGGGTATGGCAGAGGAGCTGTGTGTGTGTGTGTGTGCGTGTGTGTTTGAAAAGGCAACGTGGCTCTGCATGCAGAGGAAAATACATCCAATCCAACTTCTGTGTTTGTGTTTGTTTGAGAGTGAGTGAGTGAGAGAGGGATCCAACTTCTCTGTGTGCATGTGTCTATTTGAGAGAGGGGGAGGGAGGGAGAGAGGGAGGAAGTAGGGGGAGGGAGAAGAAAAAGAATGAAGGAAAACTTATTTTGCAAGGGGGAAAAATGCTGTTGCTTTAAATCGGAACTGAGCATGCCTGGCTGTGAAATTCTGGGAGTTAAAGTCCACAAGTCTAAAAAATTTTGAAACCCCTGTGTCAGTGCCTCACCAGCTATAAAGCTCACCGCACGTCACTGTAACAATGGCAGTCTACTTGTTTTGAGCTATGATGATGTTGTCCATTCAGTGGTGTTCAATTCTGGGAGATTCTATGGGGCAGGTCTCTTCACATCTTCTGATCTTGCATTACTTCTTTGAGTTCTTCTATGCTCTGGTTGATGTCAGCTTTGTTGGTGGTTTTGAACAATGCTAATGGTTATTGCTGTCTGCACCCTTTGCCCTGCATTATTTTCACAACGTGCAAAAACAGGATTAAGGACAGAAGAAGGATATTATCTTTACGACCAGATTTTGTTCCTCCCTTTCCTCCCCAACTTTTTGTGGCCTGTCATTTTCATAAGAGGCGTGCATCTTACGGTAGGCACTTTGATGTATTTTATTTTATGTGTTGATCTGAAAGGTCTTAGTGCCCAACCCAAATATAACCATTCTTATTATTAGATAAACACAGAGATATAAAGTAAACAGGTTTAGTCATGTTTGGCCTTTTCTTTCTTGTCTTTATACCAATAAACTGAGCCTTTTGTAGCCTGTGAAAAAACAGTTACACTCTAGCTCAGAGTGTAAGACAGGTGTGTCTTTGAGGGCCGCATCAGGGTTGTTTTTGACCTCAGGGGGCTAGGGTGGACATGGCCAGAATGGGCATGGCCAACTCAATGTCATTTGTGCCGGGGGCACCTGTAGTGATTTGAATGCTCTGCCAGAGAAAATGGGCTTCCAAGCTGCATTTTGGCTGTGAAAGCCTACTGCAACTCTCTGCCGGCTAAAACAGAGCTCAGGAGGGCTGTCTGCAGCCCTCGTGAGCTCTATTTTCAGCAGTGACCACTTCATGCAACCATCTGCCAGCACAAACAGGGTTCAGGAAAGTTAGGCTAGTGAACATTTTGAAGACTACTTAAATGCCAAAGAGCGATGAAAGCTCAAATCCTGCAATGCCACAGAAATGATCTAAAAATGGACTATAAAGTTGGACTATTTAACCAGGGATAAACTATTTGTTTGATAGTTCTGCTTAATCTTAATGGTTTTTTTTTGCTGAAAAGATTATGATTTCTCAATTCAGTAAAAAGAAAAATTAGGCTATAGGGATTTTTTTTTCATTTGTGTCAAGTCCTCGGAGTTACAACCGGCATCAGGCGGAAAGGTCTGGGTCTGTTCTGATTGGCTGCAACGCACCTGTTTGCAAGCACAGAAATTGCAGCCCCCGGATTGGCTGCCCGCTTGACAGCAGTCATATAAATAGCTGTCAGGTGTTCCCTGTCAGTTGTTGTTGTTACCTGTGTTTGCCTAGTTAATAAAGCGTTCTACTGAATCTACCAGCGTCTGTCTTACCTCAGTTTACCAGAACTAAGCAATTTGTAACTTTAGAAGGGGATGGAAATTTACTATATTAGCATATAAATATTTAGGTTGAAGATTTAGACATGGACTGAGGAATGGAATGAAGTATTTGGTTGTGTTTTAGGAGATAGTGATAAGTTGTTAACGCTGACTGTATTTTCTTCTTCTTTTTTTCATTTTGTGTCTGTGACTTGACCTTTAGATCATTTCTGTGGAATTACAGGAGTTGAGCTTTCAACATTCTTTGGCAATTAAGCAGTCTTCAAAATGTTCACTAGCCTAACTTTGTAAAGAGCCGAGGTGATGCAGTGGTTAGGGTGCAGTACTGCAGGCCATTTCAGCTGACTTTTATCTGCAGTTCAGCAGTTCTAATCTCACCGGCTCAAGGTTGACTCAACCTTCCATCCTTCCGAGGTGGGTGAAATGAGGACCCAGACTGTGGGGGTGATATGCTGACTCTGTAAACCGCTTAGAGAGGGCTGAAAGCCCTATGAAGCGATATATAAGTCTAACTGCTATTGCTATTGCTAAATCCCATAAAAATGCATCATCCTGAATTAATTGTTGTAGCTGTTCTATGTCCAATTGTCTTCTTGACTTATCTTTTGTATTTCCATTTTAGTAGTCTCAATTTTGTTGTCTTCTATGCTTTCAAACTCTAGAACATTTATGTCAGGTAAAGGTTGTTTTAAAAGATTTTGTCATCATGTTTTAAAGATTTATCCACTGCAATCAGAATACTTACTAAGATATTAGTTATCAATATCGCAATCCACATTAAAAAAAACTAAGATAAGATGTAAGATAAGAAAAAGTTAGAGCGGACATTGCCATTTAAACTCTTTTCTGCCTGTATCTTTAGTTTCCTTCAGTGTCCGTTTTGCAACCTTCATCTAGATTCCTAATACAGATTTTTACTTTTTGTGAATTGTATTTTTACTTTTTGTAAATTGTATTTTTACTTTTTGTGAATTGTATTTTTACTTTTTGTGAATTGTATTTTTACTTTTTGTGAATTGTATTTTTACTTTTTGTGAATTGTATTTTTACTTTTTGTGAATTGTACTTTAAACTCTTAAGTCTCTGTTTAAAATTTCTTAAATCCAAAGAAGAAGGTAAACTCATCAAGGGTCAAATTAAGCCCACTGTTTTAAAGGTCTGTAACATCCATTAAGTGATTACATTAAACATTTCTGAAGGTGTTTCTGACAGTGTCTTTAAAAAAGGCCCCCCTACTGCTGAGACTGAAGGTGTTGTCGTTTATAGATTTTAAATCTGGAGGAGACTGCTGTTTTATGGTCTTCTTGTGGGAAGCTGTCATTCAGAGCATTCATGAAAGACATGAGAGATGTCCTTTTCTCTTCTTCTCCAGAGAGAAGGCTGTCATCTCTACTCATTTGAAAGATGTCTTCGGCTAGCCCTGAACCAATGACATTGCTTTTGTTTGCTGCACTTATTTGGATACATCTGGATAATGAGCAGAGGACTACCACAACCCTGAATGCACTTTCCCTTTCTGTATATAATCAAGTTCAAAACCAAGCTGGGTGTACATCACTGCAATATAATGTGTTAGGGTGGACAAAGTACATCAGTATCAAGATTTAAATTAAGATAGTATTAATAATCTATTGGCCACTGTGTTGCTATTTTTGATGACCTTTTATTTTCTTTTGCTGTGTTTAAACAGGTATATAATAAGCATATTGTTTGGGTATTCTGATTGTCCAAATAGGATATTTCTGCTTTTTGAATTAAATACATTTATTTGAAAACCTACATATGAAAATCCTGTAATACAGCTAAAATCTTTCTCAAGGTTTTTCATTGTAGAGATAGAGCAGTATCTATATATCGATATATTTCTGTAAATTGTTTTCAGGCATTCAACTATACATTAGCCAATATACTGGTCTACAGTCTCACTTACTTCACACATCTATTTTCACATCTGTCTTATCTTGATTAAACGTACAAGTTCAAAGTTTAAACCAAGTTTGATGAATGCCTTATCTTTCTAATTACTTCTGCTACTTCACTTTCGGTATTTCTGAAATCCTTGTTTGGACCCTCAGTCTTCATCTAAGTGCTAACTAGGCTGGACTCTGCTTAACTTCCAAACTCAGTCAGATGCTGGCAACTACTGAGACAAATAGAGAAATTTAAACAACTTATCCTGTTGTCGCACCTTCTATATTAAGGATCAGACTTATTCTACTGGTTTTTCATTTTCACAACAGCAGTCATTGTCTCTGCTCATTTGTGGAGATGTTTTCATCCAGCCATTCCTCATACCAGAAGCCAAGCTTTAGCCTTTTTTCTATCCCTTCTTCGCAGTTTTGTGTCATCTGCAGATTTGATAGACATCCCTTCTATCTCCTTGCCTAAGTAATTCTAAAGTGCTGAAGATGAGTGAACAGAGAACAAAACCAGAGGTGGGCTGCTGCTGGTTCAGACCAGTTCGCCCCTACCTGTAGTTCTGACCACTGGCTGGGCCTGCCCACCCCGCCCCGCCCCAGTGCTATACTGTCCTATAGATCTCACTCTCTGGATCACTCGCCCCACCCATGCAGCCCAGCTAATTTCTATGCCTTGTCCACTCTACTCACCGAGGCTGCCCGTGAAGGTCTGCTGGAAGGTGCACGCATGAAATTGCTGTGTGTTTGAAGCTGCACGCTCACATTATAAGACCGAGTGGCTGGTGTGTTTCCCTCCTACTAATTGATCAAGTTTTCCATCTCTCAGGCTGGGGGGTCAAACAGTACACCCCTCAGACAGGGTTCGCAATTTGGGAGTCCTCCTGGATCCACAGCTGACTTTCGAACACCACTTGTCAGCTGTGACCAGGGGGGCATTTGCCCAGGTTCGCCTGGTGCACCAGTTGCATCCCTACCTGAACCGGGAGGCCCGCACAACAGTCACTCGTGCCCTTGTGACCTCTAGACTGGACTACTGCAATGTGCTCTACATGGGGCAGCCCTTGAAGAGCATTCGGAGACTTCAGCTTGTCCAGAATGCAGCCGCGCGAGCGATCGTGGGTGCACCTCGGTTCACCCATGTAACACCTATCCTCCGCGAGCTGCACTGGCTGCCTATTGGTCTTCGGATACGCTTCAAGGCGCTAGTCGTCACTTATAAAGCCCTTCATGGTATTGGACCTGGGTACTTGAGAGACCGCCTGCTGCCAATTACCTCCAATAGACCGATTAGATCCCACAGATTGGGCCTCCTCCGAATTCCATCCGCCGGCCCATGCCGACTGGCGACTACCCGGAGGAGAGCCTTCTCTGTGGCTGCTCTGACCCTGTGGAATGAACTCCCCGTGGAGATTCGAACCCTCACCACCCTCCAGGCCTTCCGCAAAGCCCTTAAAACCTGACTGTTCCGACAGGCCTGGGGCTAAAGAGCTGTTGCCCCCGTCTCAAATGGTATGACTGTTGTGTGTTTTAAATTATGTATTGTTATGTTTCGTCTTTTTATTTTCTGTCTGTACCCCCCTTCCCTGATTTGAATTGTGAGCCTCCCTGAGTCCCCTTGGGGAAAAGGGTGGCATATAAATGAAATGAAATCAAATCAAATCAAATTTTCAGTTCTGCACTAGGCGAATCAGTTGTTAAACCATAAGTTACCCTTCTTCTGTGCAGGCACAGGCCTATTTATCGTATTGCACATTTGGTGTGTGGCTCAGTCAAATGCAAATCCATCTGATAGTTGGGTTATACATCCTCCACTGTTTCATTTCATCAAGAAGGAGGTTTTGGCCTTACTGAAGGTCATATTGGCAGTATTCTCTTGGTTTAGTTTAATCTCTTTGATGCCGCCCCTCCCACCCCAACCCCCAATATTTTTCTGGCATGAATTATTTTTAACACAACTATGCTGGCTTGTAGTGATTAACTTGCTGCCTGGTTTTTTTTTTCTAGGATTTTTCCAGGTATACAGTAAATGTCAAGTTGATTTGTATCTATCCTCTCCCCCTCCCCTCCTTTCCCTCTCAAAATTGGTAAAAGGCTACCTTTTGTCTATTCTTTTCCACTATTTCAGAAATTTTCAAAGATGATAATAAATAGTTCTCTGATCACATCTTCCAGTAACTGTAGCACCTGGGGAATGGGGATGATATCCATCCAGTCTCAGCGACTTGAATATATTCAAAGCAAACAAGTTCTTTCTTACCACTTTCATGACTATTTTGACTTGCATTTCTCTTCAGTCCCCTGTTGTAGATATTCTGACAGATTGGAACACATTTTTCCTTTGAAAAAAGTCAGAACTAAAATAGGAATTAAGCAGTTCAACCTTCTTCTTGTTTTCTGTCACCATCTAGTTATCTTCTCCAGTCAGCAAATTGACTACCACATTGACGTTTTTCTTGTTCTACATCTATCTTAAAATACCATGGAATTTAGGGTTGTTTTTTTTTTGTATTCATTGCAAGCCTCAGTTCATTCTAAAAGCCTTAATTTTTTTAAAAAAAAATCCAAAGTCTTCTTACCTCAAATGGGCATGGACTGGTTTATTTGCTAAACATGAGGTCCAATGTCTAATTTGATTCCTAGTTTTATGAGTTTACCTCATTTTAGGGAATATTATTAAATCATTAGCAAACCTAAACCAATTCTCAATTTGTATGCTTTCTCTACAATATATAGAGTCTTATTTTTTTTAACAGTAGTAATTGGCCTTATAGACACATCTCAGTTTTAGTCTTCATTTCTTACACACAAAATGACTAGCAGGCTTTAAGTGACTTTGGAGCTCTTATCTGGCCAGGCAAGAAGGAAAAGTTTTAAGAATATTAAACTATCATCTAATAAGTCTGTTCATTAATCCATCATGCCTAGTGGTTGGTCTGTGTCTGCATGTTTGAACATCTTCCTGTTCTTTTTCTTCTTCAGTCCGAGATGCATTGAAAATAGACCAAGGATGAAACTCAAATATTTGGCTTGTAGAACATGTACTTTGTACTTGAATTTATATTGTTTGGGATCATTAAAAAGGCAGGGATAAATAATGTAGAGGACATTTGGCTACAGTGATCTTGGGCAACCCAATGGGTTAGTAGGAAGTTCAGATGAGAAAATGTTCTACTTTCCCTTTCATCATTAAGTAGAGCGAGTAAATGTTTAAGTATTTTTAATCTCTCTAGCTTTTTTCCACCAATCTCAACATTGCCAACAGGCGATGTTTAGGCAATTCATCATTCAGGTAGTAAACATACCCAAGTCTGATAAATTTGAGATTGCTGCACTGTGTGCTTTTAAAGACATGACCTAAAATACGGTTGAAATCTAATTAAAGTTTGTGTGACATTACAAATATTTCAGGGTTTATATTTTGCTGAGTTACACAGTACTGTATCAAAAATACTAAGAAGTATGATATTTGAAACTCAACCAGCTTGTTATGAACATGGATAATATCAACTTCGAACTTGCTTAATCAATTATTTGAGAATTATTTATGCAAATACATGCAGAGTTTGGATATATTTGAGTTTTGGAATACTGCTTCATCAAATATTTGGAAAAGGATTTTGAAATGCATCTGTGATAATGAAAGTCTAATTCGTCATATACACTAACATTAATTTAAATACAGTATGTGTTGAATGCATGTAGATGCATGTTTCAAATCACTCTACTAAAAGCTGAGGAATGTAGCTATGTATTGCATGATACTCCTTTTAAAAATGAAGCCTACTAATTATTATTAGCAACATTAAAAATTGCAGTGGGATTATCATAAGGGTCTCAGGAAGTGTTGTACTGATCATCAATTTAAACAGGATTTTTCTTACCGGTATACTTATATTTTACTTAGAAAGAAGATGAGAACACAAATAAATTATAATCAGGTCATGCTTGATTTGATGCTGACTACTTAATGCTAATCTCTTCAAAATTAAGTGACAGATGCTAAAGCTGTTTTTTGAGAGCTATGAAAGAAAAGCATTTTTAAGTTGAATAAACCCTTTGTAAATTGATTGAAGAATTATTTTTTCACAAGAGAACTACTGGACAGTAGTGCCTACCACAGTTAAGACTCATCCAAAGAAGCATAATTCTTCTGCTTGAGTGAAATTCCCGAGGATGGGTTCTAGTGTGAGTCCGAAAGCTCTGAAGACTAAACCTCTGGTTATTCAAGACTGGGAAAGGATGTAATTGACCGACTCAGATTGTATCCTGCAAAAGCATAATTGGCAATATGGATGCATTCATTTATTTAACGAACATTGTACTTATGAGGATTTGAGAATTACAAAATCAATTGGATCAGTAGTGGGTTGCCATTTTTTTACTACTGGTTTGGGCACATGTGCAATGCTTCTGCACATGCGCAGAAGTGTCTGGGCGGGTGGGTGGAACGTCCCACCACCATTACTACTGGTTCACCCAAATCTGGGCCGAACTGGGAGCAACCCACCTCTGAATGGGATGAATATATCTAAATTGTGTTTTAAGTTAAGTTGGTACAGTCTTAACTTAAATGCAAATCCTTTTGCAAATATAAACTTAAACTAATGATATAGTTTATAAGCACAGATTTCTCAGGTTCGAGCAGCTTTTTAAAAGTGAAAGTTGAGAGAACTAACAAAGTTATTGTTAGTTTTGGTGATATGACACATTTGTTCTAAACTTGCATTTATTACCCCAATGGATAATCTGAGCATTTCAAATGAAGCAATTTGCAATTGGCTCTTTGTGTGTCAAGAATCCAGTCTGGGCTGCAGCTAGTGAAATAATAGAGTCTGGGCTCTTTTTAATGGAGGTAAGTACATTATTCGAGACTGAGAAAGGAATTGGGTCAAATAGTTTAAGAACCGTTACTCTAGAATAAGTTATGGCAAAGAACATAAAAGAGCATACATTAATTTTGAGCGATCTTGTACTGCCAAAGTTTGGCTGCCTGATCTATAGAAGACTGCATGGAATTTCATAACATTGAAAGGGGTGGAGACTACTTTTTTTCCCTGTTATTCCTTTACTAACTTAATGAAGTCCTAGCCAAATGTAGCTGACACGCCTCTGGGTGGTTCTTTTATAACTTGAGCTCTTCTAATGCTGCAATATAAGATCAAAGATCCCTAAGAACTTCTCATACTGTCTGATTCCTCTGGAACTAAGGCTGTAGCTGTATTGGGCAACTTTAGAAAGTGTGATCCAGGAACTTATCCCTATTTTCCATTCAGAAGAAGTGCAAAATGATCCCAGAAAAGAATGAATTGGTCTTCTTTGTAAATGGCAAGAAGGTAGGACAAAACCTGTGTTTCTTATAACATTTCTTCTTGCATCTTAGTACAATACAATATAATATCAGAGTTGGAAGGGATCTTGGAGGTCTTCTAGTCCAACCCCCTGCCTAGGCAGGAAATTCCAGACAAATGGCTATCCAACATTTCTTAAAGACCTCCAGTGTTGGGGCATTCACAACTTCTGGAAGCAAGCTGTTCCACTGATTAATTGTTCTGTCAGGAAATTTCTCCTCAGTTCTAAGTTGCTTTTCTCCTTGATTAGTTTCCACCCATTGCTTCTTGTTCTCCCCTCAGGTGTCTTGGAGAATAGTTTGACTCCCTCTTCTTTGTGGCAACCCCTGAGAGATTGGAACTCTGCTATTATGTCTCCAATAGTCCTTCTTTTCATTAAACTAGACATACCCAGTTCCTGCAACTGTTCTTCATATGTTTTGTTTCTCCAGTCCTCTAATCATCTTTGTTGCTCTTTTCTGCACTTTTTCTAGAGTCTCCACATCTTTTCTACCTCGTTGCGACCAAAAGTGAATGCAGTATTCCAAATGTGGCCTTACCAAGGCATTATAAATTGGTATTAACACTTCACATGATCTTGATTCTATCCCTATGTTTATGTAGCCTAGAACTGTGTTGGCTTTTTTGGTAGCTGCTGCAGAATGCTGGCTCATATTTAAATGGTTGTCCACTAGGACTCCAAGATCCCTTGCACAGTTACTACTATTGAGGAAGGTACCACCTATACTGTACCTGTGCATTTCATTTTTCTTGCCTAAATGTAGAACCTTACTCTTTTTACCATTAAATTTCATTTTATTAGATAGTGCCCAATGTTCAAGTTTGTTGAGATCCTTCTGTATCTTAAGCCTGTATTCTAGAGTGTTGGCTATTCCTGCCAGCTTGGTTTATTCCCTCATCCAAATCATTGATAAAGATGTTGAAGAGTACTGGGCCTAAAACAGAGCCTTGGGGTACTCCACTACATACTTCCCTCCATGAGATACAGTCCATTGAGGACTAATGTTGAGTGTGGTTGGTCAGCCAGTTACGAATCCATCTGGTGGTGATGCTGTCTAACCCACATTCTTTTACTTTATCTAGTAGTAGGTTCTGGTCTACCTTATCAAATGCCTTACTGAAGTCCAAGTAAACTATATCGATGGCATTCCTCTGGTCCACTAATTTTGTCACTTTGTCAAAGAATGCAATAAGATTAGTCTGGGATGATCTGTTTTTGACAAACCCATGTTGGCTTTTGGCTATTACTTTGTTTGCGTCTAGGTGTTCGGTAATTCGTTGCTTGATTATCTTTTCCAGAATCTTTCCTGGCATTGAGGTCAGGCTGATAGGTCTATAGTTTCTTGGATCTATTTCCCCCCCCCTTTTTGAAGATGGGAACCACATCAGCTCTTTTCCAGTCCTCTGGCAGTTCCCTGGTGCTCCAGGATCTCTGAAAGATATAGTTCAGTGGTTCTGAGATCTCATCTGCCAGTTCCTTCAGAACCCTGGTGTGTAATCTGTCCGGTCCTGGTGATTTGAATTTATTTAGGGTAGACAGGTGCTCACTTACCATTTTCTTCCCTATTTCAATTTGTGTTCCTAATCTGATTTTTGTGCTGCTGTTTTTGATAGGTTGGACGGTTTTATCCCTTTGTGTAAAGACAGATGCAAAAAATGAGTTAAATAGTTCTGCTTTTTCCCTGTTGCTTGTCACCTTCTTGCCACTTTCTCCCAGCAATGGACCAATTGTTTCTTTAACCTTTTTCTTGTTTTTAACATGTTGGAAGAAGCTTTTTCTTAGTTCATGGATTATTCCCACGGCCCTTTTCTCTCTTTAGCAGATGGCAAAAGCATTTCTCAAAGAAGCAGCACTGGATTTAAGATATTTCTTTAAGATATTTACAGACTTCAATAAATGATAGAGGAATGAAGAAACATGGATAGCTGATGAATAGCTGTCATTATGACCATTGGGGTGGTTGTTTTAGAAAACAAATTAAACTTTTTAATGGATCCAATGTTTCTTTTAATAAAAAAGGAGGAAAAAGCATAACACTTTTCAGTCTGTTTCTGTTCCATTTTTGCATTAATAAAGATTTTACTTAAGTCAGGGAACATCACTTTTATAAAAATGTCATTCATAAGTTAGTGCCGAGCAAATACTCAATAAACTAATAGAGCTGAATTAAAGAAAACTGTAGAAAACCACCAAAGTAAGACAATTAATGCAATCTCATCTGCTATGTGGTAAAGTATGTAATCAAATAGATAACATATATATTTCTTGGCTGCCTGTAGCTTTTCCTGATCCTGTCTTTGGTTGCTTTCTATTTAGCTTGTTAACATCCAAGATGAACTGAATTACAAAAGTATATCCCCTCCCAAAGCCCTATGTTTCTGTTTGACAGTGAGATTTAAAATTAGTAATTACCAATAACAAATGGGCTCCATGTTGTAGCTGGAGGAACAGGTAGTTTATTCCATTCCTGATGAATTTTAGAGAAAAATGTACTGTGTATTGCAATGTCCTGGTTTGCTCCAGAAAATTTTACCCCCAGACTCTGCATACAATTTGCTCTGGCTGCCAGGATGTAGTTCATGAATTGAAAGTTAAAACCTCCCTTTTAACTCCATTATAAATAGCTTAGAATTAGATTAATCTCATTCAGCGTGGTCAAATTCTGCTTTTATGGCTGAGCATCTGACTGATGCTTGCCTTAAAGAAAGATACCCTCAGCAATCAATCTATCATAGGGCTGTCATACGGAGATGACGAATGGGTCACAGCCCGGGTTGAGATTATGTAACCTCAGCAAGGAATACAAAGTCATTATTTTTACTTCCTTAAAAACACTGCGGTTTTAAATCTCTGTAGCAACAGAGGTCTTTTCTTTTCCCTTGTCTTTTTCTAACTATGAGCTTCCTTGAAATAAAGAGAAAAGTGAAGTCCTGTTCCTACATCGTTTTGTTCTATCCCAATAGATCATTGCTCAGAAGACTGTATGCTTTGTGTATAGAAAAAACCAGCTCAGCCCATAGATCTTTAACTAAAAAAGCTTACCAGACATCTGGAAAAGATCCCTCCCCTTTTGAATTCTTCAACAACTGCTACCAGATCAAACAGAATAGGCAATATATTGATAGTTACAAGCATGCAACTCATCTAGATGCTTCTGGACACCTTTCTCTTCATGTAAACAATTCTGGCAGCATTCACAATGTACATCTTTAGAATGTGCCCCATTGAAAATCACATTGAGTCTGGGGTGGAGGTGGACAGACTCCAAATCCCTATTAAGAATATACTTGATGATAGGTTAACAATTCATGGTACAAAATGTGCAAAAGTGTTTCTTCCAGACTTTTACGGATCTAAACATTAACTGAAACCCTTGCAAATCCTCTCCTTCCCCCCTCCCCCACATAGTAAGTTTTACCTCAGTCGTGTCTCTTCCATGAGTCAAAAATCCTCTGAAACGGTGCCAGTATTGATTTAGCAATCAACCTTGGGAAAAGGTTGGCAGATAATTTGGATTACTTGTTACATAAAATGAGTCTACCTTGTAAATAAAAGATGCCTGAGTTCTGTGATAGTCACCTTGACGTAAATGGGCTTTGTGGCGCAAGTTTGTCCAGATCCTTCAAAACCCATTGCAGCATGGAAAGATGATGAAATGCTACCAGAAGAAGAGATGGAGCATTTCAGCAAACTATGAGAATGAATTGATTGTGAGCTTAGGATAGAATGCAATATATGGCAGTTGATGAGAAAGGTTACCTTGTCTCTAGTTTTGGCAGCCTGATATGGTAAATAACTGGTATAGTTTTCTGCATGTGACTTCAAGGCTACCATGATGAGTGATTAGAGGGTTTGATAAGATGTAAAAAAACAGGCCAAAAATAATACAGGCCGTCCTCACACTTACAACAGTTCATTTAGTGACTGTACAGAATTACGACAGCACTGAAAAAAGTGACATGACTGTTTTTCAAACTTATGACCCTTACGACATCCCCAAAGTTACATGATCAAGATTCAGACATTTGACAACTTCTTCATATTTATGACGGTTGCAGTGTTCTGAGGTCATGTGATCACCTTTTGTAACCCTCTGACAAGGAAAGTCAATGGAAAAAGCCAGATTCACTTAGCAATTGTGTTACTAACTTAACAAGTGCGGTGATTCAATTAACAACTGTGGTAAGAAAAAATGCAAAATTCATTTACAACTATCTTGCTTAACAACAGAATTTTTGGGCTCAATTGTTGTCATAAGTCGAGGACTACCTATATTTAGTAATCTGGCTATCATTTGAAATTCATTAAGCATCTAATGTCTCAAATAGTCAAAATCATAGTATTTTTTCATTTCATTATAGCATGACTGTGTCATTTGTATTTGACTGAAATTTTTTGATTAGTATTGATTTTGTAAGAAGGTGATATAAAAAGAAAAAATAGCTACTTCAATCAAAGGAAGACCATGTGCATTTATTTTACCACTCCTTATACACTTAATGTCCCAATGATGTATTAGATGAGTGGCTTGACTTGACTTTGTTTGAGTACATATGCATTAAATCAGCTTTCCCAAAACAGGTGGTCTATAGATGGTGGCTAGAAATTATGGGAGTTGCAGGCCCTACATATGTGGAAGGAACTAGGCTGGGAAAGTTGAGGGGTTGGGGGCAAACCTTTTCCCTTCCACCTGATAGTCTTGGTGAAAAACTGATTTCCCATTAAATCAATGGCAGTAGCAACAAGTTTTTCCCCCTTAGATATATAGCTTAGTCCTGATTCAGTTCTTACATGACAAGTAGTTCCTGTAAAATGATAACAAATTTACATGCAGGAGGAAATGGACTTTGAAATTATGATCTTGTTGTGTAACATGTATTATACTGAGTCTTGCTGGATCATCCCAAAGACTTATGCAATCCAGCGTACTGCTTCCACAGACTGTCCTTACTTCCCCAGCAATTATTATTGAGTAGCACACTGCTACAAAAGATTATGGTTCTGTAAAGTCAGTATCAATTTCCTCAAACTCCTTTAAATAAGCTTCCTTAACTAATTGCCACATTTTATGGCAGTAAACTAAATCATGCCAATAAATGTGCATTTACCTATCCTAAAATTCTTGCACGTCCAAGCAAAATGAATGTTAACAAACACTTAGTTTATATTTACAGCACCACCACCACAAATTAAAGCACACAGTAACCTTCTTCTACACAAATGTAAGAAATGTGCTGAGATAATCTGTTAATAACAAAAGTAGTTCAGTACCTTGTCAGGAAGAGAAACAAGCACAGGTTTTTGGTTTTTTGACCTGGAATCAAAGTTTTCAACTGAAAAACAGTTTTATAATTGATTCTAATCTGAAAAGCTAGCAATAAACTTTATTGTTAATAATTAAAACTAAGTTAGTTAGAGTTCAGCAGATTAAAATTTTCTCTTGCTCAAGATCTCATCCCCTAGATATCACTTAAAGAAACTAAGGTAGAAAAACTGCATGTTTAGTGAGAAGCAATAGGGAACCAGCACCTTGAAACTGCTCAAATGGTCCAATTGCTGCAATTAGGAAGGGAAGTATGTTAATATTGGCAGAACAGATAGTGCCATCCAAATCTTGGTACATTCTGCATGCTTGTGACTGAAAACTTATGCTTTGGTGCATAGAGCACCTAGTACACTATGTTGGACCAGGGAGACAAAGTACACTTAATTTGTGATTTCTAGAGATACTTCTAGCCCTCAGTACATGACAGGAGATGTTTAGTACAAGTTTTTTTTGTCAAACTTAGTTGATTTTGAGTATATAATTTCATTAAGAATATTGCCCATTTATTTAAGCTGAAATTATTCTTTCTACTAAACAGTAGGACTATTAACACTTAAATCAAAACAAGAAAACATATAAGGAACCTGTTTAAAAATGAATAATTAAAGGCACCAAAATCTGTTTGAAAACCATGGGAAAAGAGCTTACGGTTATTCCTTGTGACAGCATAAACATATCCATATCCAAAATGTTAGCTTGGCAACAATGCAAATTGGTTTATTGTTTTCATCTTACACAATTTGTTTGACTTTCTATTGTCTTGCAACATGTTGGTGTCTCCTATACAATATTGATCAGGTCTAAATCTGATTACCTCCAAAAGTAATTGTCATCTGCAGTTTTATATTGTAAATGCTATGTAAGATATCAAGGACAGGAGTATTTCCTTTAAGAAATGGTACTTTGTCAAAGAGGCTGGATGGTTTGTGCAATTCATTCACAAATAGTAGAATATGCTGACTTCTACAATGTATCAGATGCTATCAGTTCGTTTGTTTCTGAAATTATCTGCAGCATACATATACATTTACAGTTACATGTATTTTAAGAAACTATTTTTCTTTTTTTTTTTTAGATAGTGGAGAAGAATGTGGATCCAGAAACTACGTTGCTAACCTACCTTAGAAGGAAACGTATCTGAGCTCAAGAAATGTGCACTGTATGGAATTTAAAAGAGTCCATATATTTCCAGGTGGTCTAAGGATTCAGGAACAGACTAGAATACAGTAGAATAAGTTTTAAGATTTCTGAGGATTCCGTTCCTGCTAATTCTGTTATTTCCAATATTTCTAGTGTTGCCAGAATTAAACTGAATGGAAGCACATTCACAACTAATAGTACAATCTCTGTGTGAGAAGATGGATAACTTTCGTCTTTTGTCTTGCATTGGATTAGTACGAAAGAAGCTGAGCTACTTGATTCCTACGTTGGAAAATTAATGCCTAACCTGGAAAATAGCATGGCTTATTTCTAATCAAATCTGATTTCAAGATGAACAAGCAATGCCACATCAACCCCCCAACTTCTCTTATCTCCCACTTATCTGTTGATCCTTATTATTAAGTCCCAAGTTCTTCTAAATAGCCTCAGTTATCACCAGTTGAAATTACTGTTATGTCATGGTAACAACTGGCCATTACTGGAGGATATGAAGGACCACTGCTCTCCCTCCAATATCTGTTGCCTGACAACAATAGCTTTCCTAAGGACTGGCATACTCTTTGCTAAAATACATTTCCCAGATAATGTAAGAAGGCTTCAATAAACTGCCAAACAAAGTGCCAGGTGTTACAAATATGTCTTTACCTTCCCTTTTCTCATTAATTAAATCCAGTTGTGGTCACATGACGCTCAAACACAAACTAACAACCACATTTAAATTGCACAAATCTATCTTAGGCAATAAATGTGGTTTTGGAGCTCAGAAATCTAGACTGAGTGAACCTAAATGAACCATTGGCACTTATGTTTAAAGTATGTATGTGGCCATTGCTGGGATCTGTCTTCTGTTGTAGGTAATGATTCAGTGCTTCTTTCCTGCGGTAACTGAACCAGGGAGTTCAGTTCGGATATCAGACGTTCAGGAGATGGAAAGGGTTAGGCTATTTAATTTAAGGGGAATAATTCACTGGTTTGGGTTAAATCTAAGCCTTCTCTCTTGTTTAAAATAAGTAGCATATTAATGTTTACATCATAGTTAATCTTAGATGCTGAAAGAGGGGCCAGGAAAGAAGAGCAGACGAATAGGGAAAGTTCATCCATTAGGGTCCAGTATATTTGTTCTTCATAAAAAGTTGAAGAGTTGCCATGGAAAAATAATTGCATAGTACTAATTACATTAAGAATGTTACCAAGTGGAACATCATATATTTTACTAGAAATATTTTACTTGAATTCTGTGCTAGAGAATTAATGCCTAATCTGTTTTTTTCTCAGTCATATGTGTAGAACAAATAAATATATCTAGTGCATGTAAATCAATTATTCCCTTTTTGCCAGCTGATCCTCTTCAGCAATTAAAAAAGGTAAAACTGTATTTATTTAAGGATCTATGCACAGTTGAAGTTGGACATATTAATCACAAACTATAAAAGAGGCATATTATGAGTTCCAGCTTTGTATGCAGTTTTATATACAACCCATTAAATTAACATAATCTTTCAAAGAACCATCAACCAAAAACATCGATTAGCAAAAAGCAGCTCAGAATTGATTGATATAAAGTTTGCTTGAAGAACTGAAATGAGAAAACCATGTGCCATTATTGGCTGTGCTTCTTGACATACAAACCAAATAAGATAATAATTGGAGGCTGTACTCACATCACTTGCAAAAAAAACACCAGCCAAGGTTCCTCTGTGAGGGAGATGAATGGTTCCTAATATGACAATAAATACATTAAAATACATGATTTATTTTAATCTTCATTATCTTTTGTGCATCATTTTGGTTAGTTTATGATTTGATATTCTATGAATCCAGTAATCAAGTTAAGCATGTTGTGTGAACATGGTTCAGGAGTCAATAGTCCAGTCTTGTTCAATAATTGTGTGATTTTTTAAAAATCATTTGATTAAACCCTATACTTAAAAATCAGTTTTCCCATCAGGGAATACATATGAATAAACCAAAATAGCTTTATAAAAAAAAAAGGCAGATTTTTTTAGCCTGTTCTTATGAACAGCAATGCAAGCTTGTTACCAGGACCACAGACTTTCAATGATAAAGAACTGTATGCGATTAGCCATGTTGGTACATTTTCCTTAAGCTCTACCCTCTTAGTGGGCTTGTGTGGAACCAAGCTCGGCTGTGGAGAAGGAGGCTGTGGTGCTTGCACAGTCATGATTTCCAAGCTTGACAACTCTCGAAACATCATGTATCCTTTGTACCCCATTCACTAAGATGGAAGAGGTCTTGAATTGCGGGAGTGCAGAATTTCTGATAGACAGGACAGGTGCTGGATATCTGGAAACATGTGTTTGTCAGAATCAATCTGTCTCTCCTGAAACTCCTTTGCAGGTTGAGAAAAGATTGCATGCAAGAAATAACAAATATATCACAAAATCTTTGCTTACTGTCCCTTATACAGATATGTGTTAGAGCTATGTGAAAATACTGTTGTCCTGTGCAATAATTGTATGGATTATTAGTAGGAGTCTATGGAGATTTTCAGTCATCCAGGTCATAAACCTCCAAGTGGCCTCAATGGTTCTCTAAAAGAATGCAAATGATCAGCTGTTTGCATGGAATATAAATCTTTCAATTCCCCACCATCCTGTCAGAGCTGAAGAAGCTTCTTGGATAAGAAGTGAAACATCTTCAAAGAAAAACAAGAAAGTCCAGTTGCCTCCTGAAAAAAGCACCTTTGGGGTGATTATTAGAAGAACTAACTTTCCCCAACATTTCTAATCAGCTACATTTCAGCTTGGATTAGAAGACTTCCAAGGTCCCGTCCAGCCTTTTGGTTTTGAAATCCTGAAGTTCAATTGGATTTAAAGTTTCAACATTCAAATTTTGTCTAACAATTTTACTAATATTTTAGTACTACAGAAGAATTGGATTGGATAGCATTTATTAAAATCACTGCACTTTTTCAGCTCTGGTCTCTTAGATTAATACTTGGCAGATTTCAGTGAATGACAGTGAATTATGATCATCTGAAGGAATGATAATATCATTGCCTTAATGCTAGTTTATTCACTTACCCATTTACCTTCCACATCTTTATTTAATAATGGTGCTGGTAATCAGAAGCTACATCTTTTGGCCAATGTTTGCCTAGGATTTCAACTTTCATAGGCCCAATCAGCATAACCAATGGGGAGGCATCATCTTCCAAAACATTGGGATGATGCCCATGAATCTACCTCTGTTCCAGTTTCAATATGAGACAGTCTAATCCCGAACATTGGGTTTCATTGGTTTATTGTATTTCTATAGAAAAATGAAGATTTTGTAAAACAAGCAATTTCCTTAATTCATTTCTCCAGACATTATTCTGCAAATGCATGTTTATTCCCTATCTGCGCTCTCCACCATGTAGCTGTAACCACTGTTGAAGGCATTGGAAGCACAAAGACAAGGTTGCACCCTGTACAGGTAAACTGGAGCGATGTGACTATGTGTTAACAAATATTTAGGTTCACAAATTGAATTAAGCTATATGTAGGAACAATTGGCAGTTCATATATGTAATACACAAAACCCGAAGACCTATTATTTATATGTAATGTGATGTGTGAATCAGATCAGACATCATTGTGTTCACACCTGTCACTAAAAGCAAGTTGATTAGTTGATTTGTCATGGCATATTGTACGAACCAATTCTTCTTCTTCTAGGAGAGAATAGCCAAAAGCCATGGATCACAGTGTGGTTTCTGCACTCCTGGGATTGTCATGTCCATGTACACATTGCTTCGTAATCATCCTCAGCCTAGAATGGAAGAGATTGAAGATGCCTTTCAAGGTAAGATTGCCAGACACAATAGACCACAATTCCCATCCTTATTGGCACAATTACTTTTCATCATGGAATAAATAGCAGTAGACTTATATACCGCTTCATAGGCCTTTCAGGCCTCTCTAAGCGGTTTACAGAGAGTCAGCATATTGCCCCCAACAATCTGGGTCCTCATTTTACCCACCTCGGAAGGATGGAAGGCTGAGTCAACCCTGAGCCGGTGAGATTTGAACCGCTGACCTGCTGATCTAGCAGTAGCCTGCAGTGCTGCATTTAACCACTGCGCCACCTTGGCTCAAGAAATCCATTTGAAAATGATTAGGTTGATCTCTCATGACTTGGTGAATTTGTTGTCATGTCTTTTGACACTGGAATCTTGCCTTCTAAAGTTTTCAAAGCCCCAGAGACATTTATTTTTTTTCTCTATGGGCAGTTTCCTTCCTTGGAAATAAAAAAAATGAATTTCTTCATGGTTGACAAAAGCAAAAACTAAAACAACCTTTTTCCTTTTAT
This sequence comes from Thamnophis sirtalis, assembly GCF_051295495.1. Classification (NCBI taxonomy): domain Eukaryota; kingdom Metazoa; phylum Chordata; class Lepidosauria; order Squamata; family Natricidae; genus Thamnophis; species Thamnophis sirtalis. The sequence goes on from NW_028261386.1 coordinate 51,945,988, forward strand.
GTTCTACATGCCTGTTGACTTTTTCAACTTGATTTGGCAACGTAGGAAATCTCTGCCGCTGTACAGGATACAGACCGATCCTGGAGGGGTACAGAACATTTGCAAAGGTAAGGAACTAAAGATAAAATGTCTTGGTGATGGAATCAGGCTGACTTTTCCAAGTACCGTAAATGTGAAGATGCAATCTGCTTTGACTTCAGCTGAAGTAATGAATACTTCATAGCCATGTCTATGTAGCTTACTTGACAATAGTACTGAACTAAATTATCTCTTACTGGGTTGGTTTTCAATTTCAATGTTGTCTTCATAGAACAGAGGTGGGTTTGTTATCATTATTAATCATTTATTTGACTATAGCTATTATTACTTCTATATATAGCAGTCAAAATTTAACTATATTTAAATTTTGCTACTGTTGCTACTGGCTCGTACTGGTTCGGCTTGTGACACCCTCGAACTGGTTCCTCAGTTGCCGTGGCATGTTTTTTGGGGGGCATTTTTAATCTTCTGCATATGTGCAGACCTATTTACAAGCAACTAGGCATGTGCACAGAGCAAATTACGTGTGCACCGAACCAACAGCAATGCCAGCAGCAACCCACCTAGCCATAGAATCACTGGGATAATTGAGTTTTATAGGCCAATGATACACAATTTTGGTTTTCACTATCATCCAATTCCAATAAAAGATTCTGGAACATTACTGAGGGTTTGGAAAATGGGCTCAATGAGGGAATATGCTAAAATTATACTCAGGCAAGACAGAAACACTGTTATCAAAAAATAAGCAAACTGCATTTGGAGGTTGCAATAAAGCCTGGGGTTGCAATCTCCTTTAGGGAATGGTTTTTGTCATTCATTTGTGACTAGATTTGCAGGTGGTAAATTTGTGGTGAGGCGCATGGTTGCACCACTATAGATAGTACATCAACTGCAACTCTTTCTGCAATATGGTGATAGTTATTCACATCTTGGTTCCAACTTATTGTGGCTACTGCTTTGCACTCTATGAGGGGTTACTTCTCAAGAATGTTCAGAAATCACAACTGCAGCAAAAATAAGTAGGAAGACTGCTAACTGATGAAAGGTATGGGGAACACCTGCCCATGTGGAATAATTTACAGTAATTGTCATTTGCCTGAGGGGCACAAGTTAAATATCGTTTAGGGCTTGATGATTTGAGGAACTACCTTCCCAAGTAGCAACCTGTCAGGAGAGACGTTTTTGAAGATGCCCTGGCTGCTGATACATGGTGGAGGGGAGGGGTGAAATTCAGCAGGTTCTGACAGGTTCTGGTAATAGAAATTTTGAGTAGTTCAGAGAACTGGTAAATGCCACCTCTGGCCGGCCCCAGGAATGGGGAGGGAATGGGGATTTTGCTGTATCCTTCCTTGATCATTCCACCAAGCCACCCGCACAGAACTGGTAGTAAAAAAATCTTTGAATTTCACCACTGTTGGAGGGTCTTCTGTGTGGCTTTCAACCTATGAAATGCTTTTTTTGAGGAGATGAATTTGGTCATTGGTTTTCTCTTCCGTTTAGAAAAATAAGGAACACATATCAATTATCTGTTGTTTACTATATTAATTTTAATTTAGATTTAATATTTATTTACGTCCTGCTTTTATTATTTTTATAAATAACTCAAGGTGGTAAACATACCTTATATTACTTCGTCCTCCTATATTCCCCACAAGAATAAGCCTGTGAGGTGAATTTGGGGTGAGAGAGAGTGATTGCCCCAAAGTCACTCATTTGGCTTTCATGTCTAAGATGGGACTGTCTCCTGGTTTCTAGGCCAACACCTTATCCACTAGACCAGTGGTCCCCAACCTTTTTATCGCCGTGGACCAGTCAGCCTTTGATAATTTTACCGTGGCCCGCTGAACGCGCGCAGGGGTGGGGGGGCGTTGTTCGCGACGACACATTGATTGTTTATATATCAGATTGTTTTGATTAAACAACTTTTATTTTATTGTATTTAAACATGCCTTACAAAATAAAATACAATTACATAAATATAAAGTGCTTTAATATGCCCCCCCCCACCCGGACAGACTTATGTTCCTCAAAGACCATCCTGAACCCTCAACCCGGACCAACCTTTCTGCCTGCCCTCCCCCTCCCCACCACATTCGGCGGGCAAAGAACAGAGCGCGCGCGCGCGAATGCTGTGGAGAGAGAGAAAATAAATATATATATATAAACATATAACTGTTTGGGAGTAAAAGCGGGGAGGCGCACCCGGCCGGGGGGGGGGAGGAGGAGGAGGAAGGAGGGTGGGAAGGAAGCTGGCAAGCGAAGAACAGAAAGTAATTAGCAAGGATTAAAACGACCTGCCGGAAAAAGGAGAGGGGAAAAAAAAAACACCAGATCTGACGGCTAGTGCAGCCTCCACCGGAGGGGCTGCAGAAACACACACCGCCAGTCCTGTCCTTCCTTTCCAACCAGTCTCTCCGCGCGCGCATACACACACACACACACACCCCACACAAACACACACCCGCCGGCAGATATGCACGCACACACACTTTTTTTTTTTGCAATTGGCAGAACTACGGTTTTCTTTCTTTAAAAAAAAAATAATTAAATGGAGGTGGGGGGTGTGTGGAGAGAAAGGGAGAGAAGCGGACACATAAAACCGAGCCGCACTCTCGAACCACAGCATGCATCTGGGTGACAGGGAGAAAGCAGGAAAAGCCGAGGAGAGAGCTTTAGGAGCTTTAGCAGAACAAACGGTGGTGGTGGAGGAGGAGGAAGAGGGTGGCGATGATGATTGGGGGAGGTTTAAAAAAGCAGATCCAAGCGCAAAAGTTACTGAGTCATTTCAGCGGCGGCCGGAACAGTTTTCTTGACTCCCTCCTTCTCTCTCTCCTCTCTCACTCTCTCTTTCCCTGGCGATGGATCGGTGCGGGAGGGGGGGGGAGAGAAGGGAGGAGACGGCGAGGGAGGGAGGGAGAGAGAGCCGAGGGTGGGACCAAAGGGGGGGGGAGAGAAATGCATTTAAGAGGAGCGGATTTAAAAGAGCGACCATGGCCCCCGGCCGCTGCGCGGCCCGGTGCCAGGTACTCCACGGCCCGGCACCGGTCCGCGGACCGGGGGTTGGGGACCACTGCACTAGACAAACTGACCCACAATTTTAATTTTTCATATTTTAATTGTATTGGTTTTATATTGCTTTTATAATTGTAAGCTGATTTGATTTCTTGTATAATAAAAAACAGGGTACAAAATAAACCAGTAACTGTCCAGCATGGAAATTGATTGTTTATTTATTGTTATTGTTGTTATTGCCATTATAGCCTGTAGTCTTTTCTCTGAGAACTGAGAGTAACTAACAGTGGTATTCTCCTGATTTAATTCTTACCTTGAAAGTGGATTAGGGTGAAAGCAATAATTGGTTCAAAGTCATTTTATAGTTGAATGGGGACTTAAAGTTCAGTGTCTTCAGCTCAAACCCTATCTTTTATCATGACACTTGAATCTGATCCAGCACAACTCTTTAAATATTTGCATGTTCTTTTCATATGTGCTCCATAGTTTATTTGGAACTATTTCTATATCTTCCTATTTCTATCTAGGAAGGGGGATGCTGTGGAAAACTAGTAAAAGGAAAAGGTTGCTGTATGGCTGGAAAAGAAAGGAATGAGGTAAGTGGCATAAATCAGTTGGAAAAGAGTACTAAGTATAGAAAAGAAAAAAATGAAAAAGTGTCCTCCAACTTGCATTAACTTGTATATACCGGTAGCAGATTTCACTTCTAAGATTAATTATTTAATATTAAAATCTCTATTGTATTGTACTTGCTGTACAGATGTGTGTGAGAGAGAAAGAGCAAGAATGCAAGGAAAAAATAAGTAAATTTGTTTTAACATAGATTAAAATACCAAAAAAGAAAAAAAGAGAAAAAAAGAAGATTTTAAAAAAGAATTATTATTTTTCCGATTGCTGTCTTTTTAATATGTCTACTAATTTGCTATTTACTTTATCATGTCTTATATTTTTTTAAAGGTTCAGGGGTGCGATGATAAACAAGTCAATGGAAATAAACAGTTGGAGAAATTATCCCCAGTAGGATGTTTTATAAATGGATTAGGGTTACAGCTCCCAGAATTCATAAGTACAACTGTCACAGTATAATTACTAGTTTGTTTGCTTAGGAATTTTGAAAGTTGTAGGTTTAATAAATTAGGAACTATTGGATAGTAGGAAACTGACTTAAGAATTACTTGGTCATGTAGTACATGAACAATTATTGCTACTTCTTGAAGGTTCTTACTGTTCCTAATTTTTTTTACAAATTCAAAAATTAAAAACATGAAAATAGTCTTTATTAGTCTTATTTTTTAATAGTAGAAAACCAAAAAATAAAATAAAAGACATGTATATACTATATTGTTTAATTTTATACTACAAAAACTCTTTAGAACATAGAATAATAGTGTTGGAAGGGATCTTGGAGATCTTCTAGTCCAACCGCCTGCTGAAGCAGGAGACCTTATACCATTTCAGACAGTGGCTATCCTGCCTTTTCTTAAAAACCTCCAGTGATGGAGCATCCACAACTTCAGAAGGCAAGGCATTCCACAGGTTAATTGTACTCACCATTAAGAAATTTCTCCTTAGTTCTAGTATTCTTCTCTCTTTCTCTCCTTCTCTCTCTTGTGTCTGTAACGTTTAAGGAGATGAATCAATGCCTCATAGGGCAACAAATTTTGAATCATGGTGTCAGCCTCTGTTTTGCTGCTTGCTTTTGGCTGCCATTGAAACGGGGAGGGGGGCATGGTATTTGGGTGGGGAAGTGTTCAGTGCAGGAGTGACTGTAAAAAGGGAGTTGTTCTCACCATCTACTGCGCATGTTGCAGATAGAGGATTTGCCGCCAAGGCCAACTGTCTGGTATACCAACCTGATGATGCTTTTTGAAGATGTCTCCCACAGGACACCTGTGGGATGTACGGATTGGGCTATGGGATGGGGTTACCAAGGGGACGAGGTTGTGTCACATATTGATATCTATGATTATGCACGCTTTTGCCTCAGATCTTGCTTTGCCTACCTGCTATCTACTCATGACCAGTAAAAGTACTCTTAATTCTGCAAAGTGGAGTTGAGTGATTTCTTTCTTAGTTATTGAGGGAGGCCGCCATGACACAAGGTACATCAAGTGACCTAATTTATGGAATGTGTCCAAAATCTGGGACCCATGATGCCAGTGGAATTGAAATTTGGCAAATGTGTTGCCACAAATTTATACTCTACTTCTGCCCCTCCCCCCCAATTTGGTAGACCGGTCTCAGCCAAGACTTCTGGAGGCTAGGTAGATTGATTCATCTTTTCAGCCACTGGAGATCAGGTAGAGCAGTCTCATCCTAGCTCTCTGGAAACCAGTAGACTGTGCCACCATTGACTGCTGAAGGTTAAGCTGGCAGGAAGTCAAAAGTCACTTCTACTCCCACTGCTTTTTTACCCAGATCATACTGTTTCTCTGTTTAGGTAAGGAAATATCTCTGAAAAAACGATCCACTGGATCTTGGGGTTATCTAATAATATATACATTGCTTTTCTTCTGCAGGGACTGATTACCACAACTCTGTTCAATACATCTGAGTTCCAGCCTTTAGACCCTACCCAGGAGCCTATATTCCCACCTGAGTTATTGGTGAGTTTTCTTTACCTCGCCAAGGGAATGGAATTTCCTTATGAAAGTTTTTGGTATTTTTCTTGATTTGCACACATGAACTAGGACATAAACAAGGCTTTGGGGCAGCCTTGCCAGACACTAGGGGCAAAGGATTTTGATAAACAAAAGCGAGTATTTCTCAAGCTGCGCTGCCTCAAGCTTTGTTGCAGATAGATCTTGGAGACCTCCTGCCCCTCCCACTTACAAATACCCAGCTGAATAATGAGAGAGGATATATTAACTTCATAGAATGGCTCCTGTGCTGCTCCTTGTTGCAAAGAATCCTGAAGCCTGACACTCACTCGAAATAGCAGCTATAATGCAACCCTTCTCTTCTCCCTCATACCAAAATGAGATTGCTTGCTTTGTGATGCCATGTTATTACATGAAGTTAAATCTGGCCTTTTTTCTATAGATACAGAAAAAACCTGTTGAACAACTGTGTTTCAAAGGCGAGCGAGTGACGTGGTTGCAACCATCAACTCTCAAGGAACTTGTTTCTCTGAAAACTCAGCATCCCGATGCCAAGCTTGTAGTAGGGAACACAGAAGTGGGTAAGAGGACCAACTCTGTTTCCTGTTGAACAATTGCACACAAACATAAACATAGCAGTATATAATTGACTGACCAGTCAAGATTTTACTTCTTCCTTTGTAATGCCAGATAAAGTCCCTTGCATCACCATTAATAATTAAGACCGCAATTTTATACACATTTAAAACAGAAATTCTGTTTTAAAGATAATTAATAACATTTATAATGAATTAATACTAGTGTCCCTGCTCCCCACAATTTGGGTTAACATGTATATTAGATCATAATGTGGTTATCAATAGGAACCCAACCACTATCATTTGTAACAGTTAACTTATAACAGTTAACAAGTTGTATGAACTCAGCTAACATGCAGTTCATTTAGTAAATATGACTATTGTAAGATGGCTATGCTTTACGTCTAATTTAGGGGAAATTTGATATTGAATACTGGGCGTAAGGGCACTAAATGCCCTCTCATAATCCAGCAGGCTTCTTATGTCTGATCCCATAGCTGGAACCATTTATTTCCTCTGTAAAAATGTCTCAAAGCAATATATATATATATATATATATATATATATATATATATATATATATATATATATATATATATATATATATATATATATATATATATATATATATATATATATATATATATATATATATATATATTCAAAATAGATTTTCAAGCATTTTTTGGCACCCATTAACAATTTTCTCCCTACTCCCTTGGAGACCCAATATTTGGGAATGTGTAAAGCAGAAGGGGAAATTCTTGGCTTTATACATTCATTACAAGTCAGTGCAAGTGTCTTCCCGTTTAGGCATGCAGGAATGGCTCTGGAGATTGCTTTAGGAAGGGAGTACTATCACCACTGAGATGAGAGCCACTGTTCTGGCAGTCTTTTATATGAGAGCTTCGTTGCTTCATTGGTAGATTTACTACTTCTGGTTGGCTGCCATGTCTGCACTGACCTCATTATATTTTGTTTTCTTCAGGTATTGAAATGAGATTAAAGAACATGCTGTATCCTGTGATTATAGCCCCAACTTGGATCCCAGAAATGAACTCTGTTCAGCACACAGAAGAGGGTAAGCAGTCTGCCTGTTGCCTCAAGGGATTGGCAAGAGGTGCTTGAAATGCACAAGGAAATATTTACAAGCCATGACAAAAAACAACAACAACAAACCCCTGGGTGGCAGATCTACTCCCCTTGCACTTATAACCTCTCTCTGTTCCTGGTATACTGATTCCTGGAAAAGGTTCTAACCAAATTGAGATTCAATTGACACTTTTGCAAGCCACAATTTCTGAACACATTTAGCTTCTGAAACAGTAAGATTGGCTGGTAGAGTAATCTATCAAAAAATGCTGAGGAGGTACTAAGAATTGTACTGTTCAACAAGCAACAAAAGCCTGGATGGGCAGGCAATAGCACTATCAAGGGCATTTTTCTAGGACCTTCTGGGAAAATTGCAAGTACAGCACATGGCCAAATCAGATACAGCAAGTAGAGTCCAACCCAGCCCAAGACCACACTGAGGCAAGCCAGTTGCCTTAGAGCAATATTTTCCAATCAGATTGCCTGGGAATTCCAGGGGCTACAATTCTAATGCAAATTACAGTGTGTCTGGTTGGGACAAGCTATCCCAGAGCAGATGGCCAAATTTCTGAATGAAGACTTGGGATCAGGTGGCACGTGGGACATTTGTCCAGAAGCCTCTGTTTTAGGTAAACAAACTGATTTGTTCTTCAGAAATTGATTGAAGACTTACATACACGTACACTCATCACACTCATGATTTCTTTAGAAAAGGGAGGATATATTTTCATTGAACTAATAAAACATATATATTCACTTATTACAAAGTTTTATTACAAATGTAATAAAACTTTTTTAAAAGGATGATTTGCTGCATAACCACAGGCTTATTCACTTTCTTGTAATGGTAGAACTGGTATGTATCATCTAAAATCTGGTAACTGCTGGAAAACCAACATCTTGGCATGCTGAGAATGCTTGCAACCTTTTTAACAGCAGTAATTTTGGATCTCTAACTTCTCCTGAAAGGAGCCAACCTGTAATCTCTACCCCCTCCCACCCCACCCCACTTTTCAGAGTTGCTTTCAGGTTTGCTACTATGATTGCTGAAAGCCAGTGCCCCAATTTTTCCTGCTTTCAGGGGAGAAATACAACAAATCTGTAATGTACATTGGAAAATAAGCATGTCACAGTTTAAAAAGAATCCCCCAAACTGGATTTTCTATCCCAAAAACCAGCTGTCCCCACATGTATGTGATATATATAGCTCCATCTACCATGACCCTCAGATTCCTTCCTTGCTAAGTCAAGTATACATCCTTATAAGATATGCAGGAAACAAAACCTTTCCTGATTCTTAAAAAATAAACCACAGTAAAGGGAGGAGACTAAAGATTTAAAAATTCTTCAGTTCACCTCCTGAGAACAATACCTTATGAAGGTTCATTTGGTCAAATAGCTCTTGTTTCTGGTTTTACAGGAATCAGATTTGGTGCCTCCTGCAGCCTGAGCTGTGTGGAAGAGGAACTCAGGGAGGCAGTGGCCCATCTTCCTTCTTACAAAGTAGAGGTCTTCCAAGCTGTCCTAGAACAACTGAGATGGTTTGCAGGGCCTCAGATCCGCAATGTTGCAGTAAGTGCTTGCAAATAGTTTCTGATAAAGGAAGGAGACAAGAAAAGCAGGTGGAATATACTGTTCCTTTTAAATCCCAAAGGTGCTTTGTATGAGATGCTTGAATGAGAAGTTTAATGTCTTCAAAGAAAAAACAAGGAAGACCAGTTGCCTCCTGAAAAAGCACCTTTGGAACAACCATGACCTGAATAACAGAATCTTACAGTTCCTTTAAAATGTATCTCCCTTTGCACTTCTATATCCCAATTTATTTTATTATCCTTCACACAATACTTCCCCTAATACTGATGGCCAAGCTAGTCTACTGACTTTAATTTCAAAGTTACACAACGTCATCTGCTTCTGAATGTAAGTGTTTCTTAACCTTGACAACTTTAAGTTGTGGAGTTGAGGTTGTTAAGATTGAGAAACACTGGCTGTGAAAATAGTTTGCACAGTCAGAATACCTACATGCATAAGTTGCTAGACATGCTGATGTTCCACAAGGTTCATGGTGGGCAACAATGAATGATCTCAGGGAGGTGTGTAGTAAATGATCCTGTAATCACCCTTTGTTGCAAAAGTATTTCCACTTCCTCTTCCAATTTTATGCCAAGTAGTGTGAGAATTAATAGCTGGATCCAAGCCATCCTGAGAATTTGTATGGCTAATTGTACACTAGAAATCAGATATTTTTGTTCCTAATAGAATAATTCCTGTACCATGCATAAAGAGAACAAGCCTACAAGGCAATAGGATTTCTCATTATTTGGTAAATTCAAACTGATCAGTGAATCTGCTCTTGCATGGCTTAGTTTGAACAAATCTTCAGAGGAAATGTCAGCTTAGGAAAAGCATATCTTTTAATTTATACCAACCTTCAGGCCAGAGAGATATATTTTAGAGTGAAAATGAGTAATAGTGTTTGAATTGACAAATCAGATTTGCCTATATATTTTCTTTGCTAGGACATGTTAAATGCCCAGAAGTTTTACAGAAACAGTGAAATTAAATAATTTATCTAAATGTCTTTATATTCACCAACTCAAGTACAATTTAGAATAATGAATCAAAATGTAAATCATTTAAATCCACGAGTTGTTAATTTCATGAATTTTTTTTGCATGTTTAGATTTAGATACTTTATTTGTATGCCGCCCTTTTCTCTGAGGGGACTCAGGGCGGCTCACAATTCAGGGGGAGGGAGGACAAACAAGTTACAAACACGAAAACAATACATCATTAAAAGAGCACAACAGTCATACTATTCGAGTGGGGTTGAAATCTTTAGCCCCAGGCCTGTCGGGACAGCCAGGACTTAAGGGCTACGCAGAAGGTCTGGAGGGTGGTGAGGGTACGAATCTCCACGGGGAGTTCCATTCGTTCCATTCGTTCCATGTTGTGAAAACATGCACAGTAAATGATGAATTAACTCACGTATTGCTTCCTTAACCTATTCTTGTTCTATTTGAGGACAAGAAAATCCCATTTTAATTTTAATGGCATAAAGTTAAAATATTCAGGATTTTCCTCACTTACTTTGATGAGTGATTTTAACAATGTCTGTTGACCTAATTTCTAAGATATGTCTGTGCTACATTTTCTTTCAGGCTATTGGTGGAAATATAATGACTGCAAGTCCAATATCTGACCTAAATCCAGTGTTGATGGCTAGTGGGAGCAAACTGAATTTGGTGTCAAATGGTAAGCAGTTTCTCAATTTTCCTTGTTGCAGATAAAAATTCTGTTATAGGGGTGAATGGAACAGTTCCCATGCCTCATTTTTCTTTCTGGGGCTAGTCAGGAAAAGTGTAGCCTGTTATTTTTAAGAGCCACATTAAAGAATGCTGAGTATTTTCTTTGGTTATTCTTTCTTTTGCTTTTTAAAAGCTAATGCTGAATATTCCCCATAGCCCCACCTGCTTAGATAGTTTCAACATGGATTATTTAACTTTGGTTTGGTTTTAATAGTCTATGGAGATTCTCAGTCATCCAGGTCGTGATGGTTCCAAAGGTGCTTTTTCAGGAGGTAACTGGACTTTCTGGTTTTTTCTTTGAAGACATTTTGTTTGTAATCAAAGAAGCTTCTTCAGCTCTGACTGGATGGTGGGGAATGAAAGGATTTATATTCCTTGCAGACAGCTGGTCATTTGCACCCTTTTAGAGAGTCATTGAGACACTTGGAGGTTTATCTTTTTTTTTTTTTTTTGCAATTTTGGAGAAATTTAGATTTAGATTTTAGATTTTATTGAGCATTTATAGGCCGCCCTTTTCCCTGAGGGGACTCAGGGCGGCTTACAACAATGGGGGAAGGGAGTGCAAGACGAGACATAAAAAAGAAAAACGTGAGTAAAAAAATTAACCATAAAACACAACATTCACTCAACATTCGGGCGGGGTGAGAATAAATCCTATCCCCAGGCCTGACGGGATAGCCAGATCTTAAGGGCTGTGCGGAAGGCCTGGACTGTGGTGAGGGTACGGATCTCCACAGGGAGGTTGTTCCATAGCGTCGGAGCTGCAACTGAGGAGGCTCTCCTCCGCGTAGTCGCCAGTCGGCACTGACTGGCGGATGGAATTCGGAGGAGGCCTACCCTGTGCGATCTGATGGGGCGCAGGGAGGTAATTGGCAGGAGGCGGTCTCTCAGATAGCCAGATCCACTACCATGGAGCGCTTTATAGGTGGTAAGTAGGACCTTGAAGTGCACCCGACGATCAACAGGTAGCCAGCGCAGCTCACGGAGGATCGGTGTTATATGGGCGAACCGTGGTGCGCCCATGATCACTCGCGCGGCCGCGTTCTTGACTAGCTGAAGTCGCCGGATGCTCTTCAAGGGCAGCCCCATGTAGAGCACATTGCAGTATTCCAGCCTAGAGATCACAAGGGCTCGAGTGACTGTTGTGAGAGCCTCCCGGTTCAGGTAGGGCCGCAACTGGCGCACCAGGTGAACCTGGGTAAATGCCCCCCTGGTCACAGCTGACAAATGGTGGTCAAAACTCAGCTGTGGATCCAGGAGGACTCCCAAGTTGCGGACCCTGTCTGAGGGGTATAAATTTTGCCCCCCCAGCCTGATTGATGGAACGTTAGCTGAATTTTTGGGAGGAAAACACAACAGCCACTCGGTCTTTTCCAGGTTGAGCACCAGTTTGTTAGCTCTCATCCAATCCATTCCAAATGGGTTTCCAAAAAACTTGCAGTCTATAGGAACCATTTGCACTACTCAGGTGACCCTGAGGACACAGACAAACATCTGAGTGCCTCAACAACTCTCTAAAAGAATGCAAATGACAGCTGTCTGCAAGGAATATAAATCCTTCCATTCCCCACCATCCAGTTAGAACACAAGAAGCTTCTTGAATGTGAAACATCTTTAAGGAAAAAACAAGAAAGTCCAGTTGCCTCCTGAAAAAGGGAAAGTTTAGCTTTAATATTTCATAACTGAATATTGATAAGCTGTAGTATTTGATACCTGTGTGATAGTGTACCACACCTTGGTGACATCTGTGGTTTTCGAATCTGTTAGAATGTTGAGCATTAAAGAGAATTTTTGGAAATGTTTTAGATGCCCTTTAATTTCTATTGGAGATAGAAGTGGATGAATACACTTTTCTGCTCAAGATATATGGTGAAACAAATGCCTATGTACAGAGAATGATTAGCAAAGACTAATAAATTGTTCTTTATCTGTAGGTTATAGCTAAGAAATTCAGAGTTCCCAGAAGGGTGGTCTAAATACCACAGATAGAGATTTGGGCAACTTTTGATGGTTGATTCCACCCTGTCTGTTACTTGATAACATAGAACTTCAAAGACATGTTGATTTCATGTTGCCTGTGATTCTAATGTGATATGTGGGAGGTGACACAAAATACATATATGAAGGCCTAGATGTCTAGGGAGCACCAGGCTGGAACAGATAGCTAGGATATATTATTTCATTAGTGTAGTAATAATAATGTACATTACAATCTTTCCTTGTGGAATTAAAGACTAGATACCCTTCCAACAATAAATAGTTGCCAAGTTGTATTGAGAACCCACCTGCCTACCCAACTCATCCTCTGTGTGATGTATCTTGCTTTCTTACAGAGGGCAGCCAGACAATAAGGATGGATGAACATTTTTTCACTGGGTATAGAAAAACTATACTGAAGCCTCAAGAAATACTGCTTTCAGTTGAGATTCCCTTCAGTAGGGAGGTGAGGTGATCTGAATATTTATTGTCATAGAAAAAAAGGCTGTGTAGTTTTATAAGGCATATGTAACACCTTAGAAAATAGGCTCAAGATGCAGAAGGGCCCTGACAGACTGGAACACTGGGCCTTATACAACAAAATGCTATTCAGTTGTGAGAAAAATAAGGTTTTGCACTTAGGCAAGAAAAACCAAATACATTGGTGTAGAATAGGTGGTACCTAGCATAATATGAAAGAGATCTAGGAGTGAGTCTGCTGCAGCTGCCAAAAAGGCCAATGCAACCCTGGACTGCATCAACAGAGAGATAGTGTCAAGAACATGTGAGGTGCCAGTGCTGATTTATATGCTCTTGTGAGATCAGCTTGTAATATTGCATCCAGGTTTTTTTATAAGGATTTTTTAAAATTTTTGAATAAACACAAACAGGCAAAACGCCCCCTCCCAAACCATCTTCCATTACAAATTGTAGAAATTGTGTCAATTGGTTAAAAAAACTTCCGTGCATCCCTTCCATAGTCATCACCTACAATTCATATCACATCATATATTTTAAATCAAATATATTTATATATATTATTATCATCATACCTCAACCTTCATTTGACTATAATTGTTTTTACGTCTTTTTATATAAAATATTCCAGATTTAAAGCAAAACCACAAAATGGCATTTCATTAGTTCTTTCTAATATCACCCAGTAACATTACATCTTTATAACATGTTCTAAATAAAAATTGGTTAATAAAAGAGTTTCTAAACCTCCTTTCGTAGTCACCATTTGCAATTTATATCAAATTTCCTCTTATCAAACAATACATATATATGCATTATTATCATTATCAATCAATTATTTAACTGTATCCATTATCACTTCATTTTATACATACTGCTCTAAATTTAACTAAATTTGACTTACTTTTTTATTACAAGCTTTCATTACATCAACCTGTGTCTTTCCAGGAATAGTGCAGTCTTATGTCTCTTGCCATTTGTGGCATTAGTATTCTGGTTATTTCCTTAGTAAGTTTCGTATGGACTTCTCTTCGCAACTTATTGCTTACTGCATATCTTGTATAAGCTCAAAACCCTCCATCTGCTTCTTCGATAAGCTTTTCTATGGTTATCACTAGTGCTTCTGACAAAATTTCTCTCCTTGGTTCCATCAATTCTTCTCTCTTTCTTCTTCTATACTTTGAAATCTGGGGTAGAGCGCCAGTCCATCTATCTCCCCTTTCTATATTCCACTCTTTCCATTTCCAACCATGCTCAGTTCACTGTCAGTATCAACAATTTTCTTGTCTCTTTGTTTATTTTTTCCTTTAGTTTTTAGAACTCTGACCTCCACTTTCTTCATTTGATGAACATCCTCAATTTTTCCATCAAATTGTACTGTTCTATGATCTTTGTTCTCCAATCTCTTCTCAATTTTCACTGTTACTTCTAATAATTTTTGAATTTCAAACAATCTTTTGCAATGTTAAGATTTCTTTTTCATGTTGCGCCATTCTTCCAACTTGTAAACACTGCCACTCTGGCATTCAAAACTTTTTATTAGATTTAAAGCAAGTTCATTTATAATCTTTCAACACAAGACTTTGTTTTCACTCCACTCTAGCTGCCAATAAAGTTCCCGAAGAGCACCTGTATAAACAACCCATGCTCTTCTCACTATCAATCTCTGTTAAAGCAAGCTGAGGAACCTTGAAATGTAAAGTCAAATGATCAAAGAGAAAAAAGAAAAGACCATATTTCCAAGCCTTCCAAGCCTCCATCCTCCAAGTGGCAGCGTTACTTCCTTTCCCCCTGTTATTACAGCCCTCTTTGTATTTCTTTTATATCTTCTTTATATTCCAGGCTTAAAGAAAACAAAATTCTTAAATGGAGCAAAAAAAACCCAAAACCGTACAATCCAGCATTATAAAAATAAGAACAAAATATTTTAATCCATAGGTATAAAAAAGAATATAAAAAGTAGTAGAAGAAAAACTAATCCGTTCAATTTAAAGAATAGGAAACATTTGCAAAAGTTCCATCCGTAAAAGAAATTTTTTAAAAATTTCTAAATTTCTAAATTTCACACTGTCTAATGTAGCTTAATTTCACTGCTTGTTCTCTTCTGCTTTCAAATTTAATTTAGCTTTAATTTTTTTTGGGGGGTAGTCTCTTTTATAATAATAAGATTTTCTCACCAGATGGACACACTTTCTCTTTCCGTTTTCCTCCCATTCCAGAGCTGTCCCAACTTCAGCAGCTTCAATAGCTGTGCTTCTGTTGCCCGCAAAAAGAGATTCTCAGGGATTTTGCGGTGTCCCTGAGATCAGCAGGATATACTCTTTCCTGTCACTGTCTCTTCGGGATAGTTTAGGTACAAAAGGACAGTCCAGCGACAAAAGTATCTACTGCAATCACATGTTGTGTCATTGTGACATCAGCTCCTCCTCCTTGCACCCAGTTTTGATCACCATAAAAGAAAAATGATGTTGAGACCATAGAAAAAGTGCAGAGAAGAACAACAAAGATGATTAGGGGACTGGAGGCTAAAATACATGAAGAATAATTGTAAGAACTGGGAATGTCTAGTCCAGTAATGGCTAATCTTTTTGTTGAGGCATGTCAAAAGCAGAGGGTGAAAAACTGCCCAACGTGCAAACCGGAATTTTGGGAATGGACTTCTGGATTGCCCGTTGGGTCATTTTTATCCCTCCAGAGACTTTAGGAGGCTTCAAAACAGTCCAATGCACAAACCAGAAGTCTGTTCCCGAAATTCTGGTTTGCACATTGGGCCATTTTTCGCCCTCTGGAAGCTTCAAAACAGCCCAACACGCAAAAAGGAAGTTCGTTCCTGAAAAAATGACTGAAAATCAAGGTTGAAAATCAGCTTGCCAGCGTGCACATGTGCACTGGAACTGACAGGGCAATGCCTCACGTGCCCTCAGAAATGGCTCTGCATGCCACATGTGTACGCTTGCCATAGGTTCGCCATCATGGGTCTAGTCTAATAAAGAAAAGGACTGGGGTGACATGATAGTAATCTTCAATATTTAAGGGGCTATCACAAAGAAGAGGGGGTCAACCAATTCACCTGAAGTACCTGAAGGCAGGACAAGAAGTAACAGATGGAAACTTATTAAAGAGAGATCCAACTTAAAACTAAGGAGAAATTTCCTGACAGTGAAAATATCGGTGGAATGGCTTACCTTTAGAAGTTGTGGGTGTTCCATCACTGAGGATTTCAAAGAAGAGTTTAGACAACCATTTGTTTGGAATGGTATTGAGTCTCCTGTTTGAGCAAGGGGTTGGAGTAAAAGACTTGTTTACATGGCCCTATTAATCAATAATGCAGATGCCATGTTAAGTATGCTATGCGTCTTCTGAAACATAGAAAGTACTGGTAGTTTGTATACAGTTATCATCCCCCCCCTTTCTCTCTCTCTCTCTCTCCCTCCCCTCCCCTCCCCTCCCCCTACCTCTCCCTCAATCTCTCTTCTGCTGAAAAATATCTAGTCCCTATGGCTGCCCATATGTGAATAAAAGTAAACTATATTTCCTAAAATCGTACAAAGTAGATAATTGAGTTTAAAAAGATTTCCACCTTGGGCACAACCTTAGTGCCATACAAAAACGTTTGCTCCTTCCCATACCTAGCAAAACCAATTACATTATTTCAATATAGTCTTTTACTACCACCTAAAAACTGAAATAAAAGAAGTGAAATCATAAGAACAAAAAATATTCTAGCCAAAATTATTCAAAATCAGAGAAATTATACTAAGCTTAATTGTCCTTTGCATAGGGTAAAATGTTGACCTTGTTCTGTTTATACAAATCACTTATTGAATCATGCAACGTATTTGTGCATGTAGACTCCTTAAACCAGAAAAATGATCTGCTTAATCTATATAAAACAAGTTAGATTTTTTTTCCTCACAAAGGGAATAAATTATTCAGGTTTAAATTAATTCTCCTTGTGTTACACAAACTAGCTACAGTATCAGGTAGTTGATTCTGTTTTTACAGAATTTTTTAGCCAAAACATCCCTCCCATTGATTTATACTTATTTCATTTTGTATAAAATTTTAACTGGAGTAAGGTGATAAAAATATAACATCTTTAAATATGTTTGTTGCATAGATGTTGAATTTAGGAATGAATATACTAGAAGAAAAAAATAAATAAAAGTTAAGAAGACAGGGAGTGGGAAAGGAAGCTACAATTTCTTAGCATGTTTGCTATGGCTACAAAAAGAAATCGCATGACCGGCATAGCCATTGTGGCTTTGTGCGTGTACTGCGCAAGAAACCAAGAAGGAGTTAATTCTAGCATAAAGTACTTCTTAGATAAAATGTAGAAAATTTAGTTTGGTCATGGAAGGTACAAAATGTTTCAATAAAGAAGAATATTTTTAGCTCAGGGTTGAAACGAGGGTATCTTGGTGCTCTCTGAGCTTGGTTGTTTTCATGAAGACGCTTCATTATGCAAACTCAGTAACATCATCACTGCTAGTAAGGAGTGGGCTTTGCACTCAATTTATATTCCAGTGGATTGCCCTGTCAGTGTTAGTAGGAATGGTCTTGGTGTTTTTTTGGGTTGGATAGTTTACTATATTCGATTGTTTGGCTTGATTAGTATGAGTGGGTTTTTTTTGTTTGTTAACTTATGTTTCTAGTTTGCTACCAAACAACCTATACATACTGTGCAAAAGAGACAATCAACAAACGCAAAAGGGAAAATAAAACCAAAATACCTCCCCACCAGCAATCAGCACCCATATGTATATAGATCAACAGAAAATTAACATCATGCTAATCAATCAAGAAGTGAACAACATGTGAAATCAGTTTTGTAAGTTACCAGGCTAGAAGTTAGAAGACTGTGAGTTCTAGTCCCACCTTAGCCATGAAAATCAGCTGGGTGAGCTTGGGCCAGTCACTCGCTCACAGTCCCACCCTCATCACAGGGTTGTTGTTGTAGGGACAATAAGAGGAGGAAAATGTGTTGGATACATTTCCTACTTTGAGTTTTGTAAAAAATAACAAGAGTGGGAAACAAGCAAAATAAACAAATAAATAAATACCATATTTTTCAGCGTATAAGAGGATCTAGAGTATAAGAGGCTCTAGAGTATAAGAAACACATTAGTATTTGGGGAAGAAAGCAAGAAAAAAAATTCTGCCTCTGCCTCCTAGCATCTATCAGTATTCATCTGACTAGCAGCCTTTCAGCAAAGAAGCCTGGTCAGCTTGGAGGTCCGATAAGTCCGCAGCGAACCGAGCAATGGTAACCACCTGCACCAGGGAATACACTAGGGCACTTAGGACAGCTAAAAGATCACATATAGCCTCCCTGGTTGCGTCCGCTGAGTCCCGCCCAGCCGCCCTGTTTAGGATAACCCGCTCCCTGTTGAACAAAGGGGAGGCGGGGGAACCCTTGCAGGGCAGAGCTGAAGAATATGCCCAATTCTTAGCGGACAAAATTGCTCGGTTTCGGACGGACTTGGACTCCACACCTGCAGTTCCAGCCGAGACTCAGGGGGACCAAGTTCAACAGCTCTGGGTTGAGTTTCAGGAGGTTACCCCCGGGGATGTGGACAAGGCCATGAGAGCTGTGAGTTCCTCCACCTGTGCTCTGGATCCGTGTCCCTCATGGCTGGTTTCTAACTGCAGTGAGGTGACACGAGGCTGGATCCAGGCGGTTGTAACCGCCTCCCTTCGGGAGGGGAACTTCCCCGCCGCACTGAAGGCGGCGGTGGTGAGACCCCTCCTGAAGAAGCCATCCCTAGATCCAGCTGTCCTTAATAACTACCGCCCGGACTCCAACCTCCCCTTTCTGGGGAAGGTTGTTGAGAAGGTGGTGGCCTTCCAGCTCCAACGGTCCTTGGAGGAAGCAGACTATCTAGACCCCTTCCAGTCAGGCTTCAGACCCGGTTACAGCACTGAAACCGCCTTGGTCGCATTGATGGATGATCTTTGGAGAGCCAGAGATGAAGGACATCCCTCCATCCTGGTCCTCCTTGACCTCTCAGCGGCTTTCGATACCATCGACCATGGTATCCTTCTGCGAAGACTGCGGGAGGTGGGAGTGGGAGGCACCGTGCTACGGTGGTTCTCCTCCTACCTCTCGGACAGGTCGCAGTCGGTGTTAGTGGGAGGGCAGAGATCGTCCCCAAGGCCCCTGAAATATGGGGTGCCGCAGGGTTCGGTCTTATCCCCCCTACTATTTAACATTTACATGAAACCGCTGGGAGAGATCATCCGTAGGCACGGGATTAGATACCATCAATACGCGGACGATACTCAATTGTATCTGTCCGCCCCGTGCCAAATCAATGAAGCGGTTGACGTAATGGACCGGGGGCTTGAAGCCGTCATGGACTGGATGAGGATTAACAAGCTTGTGCTCAACCCAGAAAAGACCGAGTGGCTGTTGTGTTTTCCTCCCAAAAATTCGGCTACTAATCCAACACTCAGGCTGGGGGGTCAAATTCTACACCCCTCAGAGAGGGTTCGCAACTTGGGAGTCCTCCTGGATCCACAGCTGTCATTCGATCATCATATAGCGGCTGTGACCAGGGGGGCATTTGCCCAGGTACGCCTGGTGCGCCAGTTGCGACCCTACCTGAATCGGGAGGCCCTCACAACAGTCACTCGGGCCCTCGTGATTTCTAGGCTGGAATACTGCAATGTGCTCTACATGGGGCTGCCCTTGAAGAGCATCCGGCGACTTCAGCTAGTGCAGAACGCAGCCGCGCGAGTGATTGCGGGTGCACCCCGATTCACCCGCATTACACCTATCCTCCGCGAGCTGCGCTGGCTACCTGTCGATCTCCGGATGCGCTTCAAGGTGCTATTGATCACCCATAAAGCCCTACATGGCAGTGGATCTGGATACTTGAGAGACTGCCTTCTGCCAATTACCTCCCTACGACCTATAAGATCTCATAGGTTAGGCCTCCTCCGCATCCCATCGGCCAGCCAATGTCGGCTGGCAACCACAAGGAGGAGGGCCTTCTCAGCAGCGGCCCCGACCCTTTGGAACGAGCTCCCCGTAGAGATTCGTACCCTCTCCACCGTCCAGGCCTTCCGCACAGCCTTGAAGAACTGGCTCGCCCGTCAGGCCTGGGGATAAGGACCATTACCCCGCCCGAATGTTGTATGCATGTTGCGTATTATTTTATTATGTGTTGTCGTCTTAGTATTGTATTCCCCCCTCCCTGGTTTTCTGTGAGCCGCCCTGAGTCCCCTCAGGGAAAAGGGCGGCCTACAAATAAAATCAATTCAATTCAATTCAATTCAGCATATTATCGCAGACTGATTTAGCACGAACAACTGATTGGTGGTTGGTTTGGCCTCCCAGAATACCACCAATCAGGCCAATGCAACCACCAATCAGCTGTTCATGCTAAAAGGACAAGACTTCGGCAACATTTGCTGTATAAGACGCACTGCAATTTTTGCCTACTTTTTGGGGGTGGTGGTGTTAGGGTTAGGTTCTATTCTAACTACATTCTAATTCTAACTTACATTATATTACGCCAGTCTTTTTTTTTTATCCCTGAAACAAGCAAAAATACTATACTAATGCAATCTATAGAAAGACTAAGGCAGGCAACAGTCCCCAACCTTTCTAGCTCCAGTAACCAGAAGAAAAATTGCCTTCCACATACTAGGTCGGAAGGAATGGATAGTTTTATGTGCAACTTTGATCCCACACATGTGCTTGCCCACAGCTCCTGCGGACTGGTTCCTAAAAGTTCTAAGAATCTCATGATTTGCAGTATGGGAAACCCATGGAAAAAAATCCATCTGAATTGTGACATTGATTATGTTTGCTTCATCCAAGTTAGAGAGAAAACATTTATTTGACTGATGTATATGAAATGAAGAATGTAAAGGGGGAGGTTAATCTTGTTCCAAACTGGATCAATTCTGCACACATTCTGTTCTGTTTCTATATCATCCAAGCATTTCTCCTTTAAAAATGTTCCTACTATTAACTTAGTTTTCTTAAATATCTCCTTTCAAATTCAATGCAACATTAACAGCAATGACAAAAATATACAATAGAACCAGGTTTACACAACAATATTTAAACAATAATTAGAAAAATTACTATAATTATAAGTCACAAAACTAGGATAAAATAGTTAAAAAAGAGATTCTGCCTTAATCAATTAAATAACAACTTACAGAATTGAAGCTGAGAAATTTCAAGATTCTGCACTTACCACAGACATTAAAGATGGCTTTCCAAAATTTGTGTAGCTCTTGGTACCTTCCTCTTGCCCAGTTGCATGGGGCTTGATTCTAGTGGTTCACCATGCAGCCAGAGCACCCTCTGCTGTGCATTAAGACATCCAAGTTCTAATTTCAAGATCTTTATTAATTATCTCTTTTGAAGCTGCCCTGTGAAAATCCAAAGGTTTTTCTCCATCCTTGCAGGTAGTGCTACCACCTATAGAAGGGCACCTGGTATGAGCACTTAAGAACTCTCCATCGTTTTCTCTAACTTATATGGATTACGTAAACGCCATACAAATTGTAAACCAAGAAGATGTTTCCACCCATTCCAGTTTCAGAAGTTGGCATTCATGAGGGTTATAGCTTTTATTTATTTAGCGGGGCAAATTTTTAAAAGGAGAAATGAATTGATGTGCAGGTGGTTAGGATCAAATTTGTTGGAGAAATTGTAACATTGTTGTGCACACTGACAGTATGAAGAATACGGCGATAAGTCGACCAATGATCTGGCTTGGCATGGCATTTCTATATTCCTAAAGCAACATGATAGGTCTGTTTTGAGTGCTCAACCTTGACATTTTCTAGAAAGATTAATGAATCATGATTATTTGCAAAGGGGACTCAAGCAGAGGTGAGTTCCTACCGGTTTGGACCGGTTCAGCCAAACCGGTGGTGATATGCCGGCCTAGGTCGCAGAACCAACAGTGACCCAGACTGGCCACACCTCTGGACTGGTTCCTGGGTTGACGCAGTCACCACCACCTTGTTTTAGAGTTCTACGCATGCGCAGAACAATTTCTATTGAACTGTGCATGCGCACGCAGCACATATCCGGCATGCGTGTGAAGCGCACACATGAGTGAACTGGCAGTAACACCAATTAGAACCCACCCCTGGATTCAAGCATCTTGAATGGAAGGAAATAGAGAAATAACCTGATATTTCATGGTTATGAGCATGTTAACTGAGATTCTTAGAGATTCAAAACAAGAAAGCACCCCCCAAAACAATGTCTGCTGCCTCTATGTAAACAAACAAACAAACACACCAACAAACCAAGATCCTGAACATGGACATGGTGCAGAAATACTTTGCAGCAAATAGATGTCAGTTTCAGCATAATAATTAACACTTATTAATAAGCATAATCCTACTTTGCTATTCTCAGAGATGAAAGTGAATTTCTCAATGTTAAGTTTTATTCAGACACATAGCAACAGGAATTCTTTCATAGTTTGTCTGAAATTCTGTTATATTTTCCCAGGATGCATTCTTCCTTCATCTAGAAATTATTTCATAAAAGCTATTGCTCGTATTTTAGTACCATTGCCATCAATGGACTTTACTTCACATTCCCCCCCACTGAGATCAATGTGAAAAAGTCCACAAAACTTCCTTTTCCTCTCTTAGGGTGAATATTTCTCTGCCTTCAAGCAAGCTTCACGACGGGAGGATGACATTGCCATTGTGACTTGCGGGATGAGAGTTCAGTTTCAAAAGGGAACCAATCAAGTAGAAGAGATTAAGCTGAGTTATGGGGGAATGGCTCCCACAACAGTCATGGCTGTAAAAACCTGTCAGGAGCTGATTGGGAGGTAAATGAGTGACACTCACATGTCGGGTGCAAAATTTTGTAACACTCTTAATTGGGAGATCAAAGTTTGTAATGTTATAATTTCAGCTTTAAAGAACTTGTGAGGGGGCATATATGATTATTTTCTGAATTATGGGGGGTCAAATGTTTTCATTCTGGTTCTTTTTATGACATTGGGGAAACATTAAGAACATTTGGCTTCATTGTCATTCTTTAATACAAATGCATTAATATTTGAAAATTGGCAGTATAATGTGGAGATACTTGGAAAGCTGCAAAATGGGACAGCCTTATGGACGTATAATTTTAGAGAAGCCCCTCTTGACCTTGAGGGCAGCTTCAAGGAGACTTTCTTATTGGGATGCTGCAATTACATTTCTGATGATTTCTGCCTCCCTCTGCAAAGAAAATAAGCAGAGTTTACATCACATCATCATGGTGACCATCTTGGCTTCTTTTCTGACCCTATCCTATGCTGTGGGGCCAGAAAAGGATCATTTTGGAAGATGAACTCCCAATATAGCTACAGGGCAGCCAAATGGGAATCCCTGGTTTAATATTTTTACTAAATTGACAAATAAAACAATTTTGTGTTAATTTATGGTTCATTTTTAATAGAGAGTGGAACAAAGATCTCCTGGACGAAGCTTGCCGTTTGCTGGCTGAGGAGATGAATCTTTCCCCTTCAGTCCCTGGTGGAATGGTGGATTTCCGTCGAACTCTCGTGCTCAGCTTTTTCTTTAAGTTCTACCTCACAGTGCTTCAGAAACGAAGTATAAAATTAAATGAGAATGTGAGTTCTTCTGTCTTCTTGATGGGATATAAGGGTTCAGCAGTTTCATATGGCTGCCTGTATGCACGTTCCATGTGGCTATTGGTAACTTTTTACATTTTGATTGTAATGTTCTTGTGCCCATTAAGAGATGTATTAAAAATACATTTACCTTTGCATAAGAGAAATTAAAAATTAAAAGCAGATTTTTCCTATATTTTTTCAGAATAATTTGAGTTATTTGAGACCTTGCAAGGATGCTAGTGCCACTGAATTATTTAAAAAGGACCCTGTTAGCAACGTCCAGTTTTTCCAAGTAAGTAAGAGCAAAAACCAGTTGTGTTTTGCATTTGTTGTATTGCCTCTTTTCTCAGTTCTAGGAAATGTACTTGCCTGGGCATTAGACCTTACCTTGAACTAGCCCTTATTCTGATTTTTGCTTTTTGTTGTTGTCTTTAAATTAATTAATTACAGGAGATGTCTGTCCTAATAAGACCTCTTCCTTTCAAGTAGAAGGAATAGTCCTGTGTTGAAATGCTAAATGCTGTTTCCCCAATTGCTTCATTGCAGCTAGTAGAATTTTAACTTGAGTGAAGCAATGTTTGTAGGGTTTTGACGCCAGGATTTAACCAGCAGTGAAAGTACACCTGTCTTTGCTTTTCTCATAGGAAGTGCCTAATAAGCAATCCATTGAAGATACGGTGGGACGACCCCTGATGCACTTGTCAGCTGCCAAGCAGGCGAGCGGAGAGGCAGTCTACTGCGATGACATCCCTTCTTACACAAATGAACTCTACCTAACACTGGTTACCAGCAGCAAAGCCCATGCTAAAGTTATGTAAGTCCTGTTCCCATGACATACACCTTTATTTATTAAATGGTACAGGCCATAACTATTATGATGTGGATATGGTCTTTTGTGGCTCTTACTTTCCAAAGGCCCCCAGGAAAGTCTATAGTACACCTCCTTTCAGTCATCCAGTATAATATGTACTGCAACTTGTTTGTTCCTCTATATTTATTTATATAAATAAAATCAACATTCAACATTCAACATTCAAGTTGTGTAATTCTTACAGCTGACAGCATGTTTGGAAAGTACAAACTATCAAGGTACATAAATTGTTACAAGATCTGTAGTAATCTGTAGTTGTGTGTATACACAGTTGAGCTTCAGAATGTTGATCACCTTTTCTTGGAGAGTTTTTGAGAACTGTATGTATAGGATATAATTTCGAGATTCCCAATCTAGAAAAAAACTCTTGGTTGCCCTTCTTTGAATCTCTTCTTCTTTCAGCAAAGGATATTGCCAACACAATGCTCAAAAGGAGGGCTGTTCAATGCAGATATTGATTTTAGAAATTTTTGTTTTAAAAATTAATGCAGTCAAAAATTGTATTTGCAGACATACACCTAAATCTCATGGGAATAATCCTACTATGCTACTCTTTCATTTCAGCTCCATTGATACCACAGAGGCTCAGAATGTACCTGGATTTGTGTGTTTTGTCTCTGATCAGGATGTTCCAGGGAGTAACATTTCTGGGATTTGTAATGATGAAACCATCTTTGCAAAAGACATTGTATGTAACTATTGCTTTTCATCTACAAAGTGTTCAATTAATCTCAAAGATACTAAAATGGAGTAATCAAGTCACTTGCATTATAGCTCAATTATCACTCCCCTCCCCCATGGTTCATTTCCTGATGTGTTCTATACAGTTTATTCTCTTCACCTTGGCTTGAATTGGTGAGTGTTAGGGTGACAACTGGCAGATGTACCACCATCCCCTAAGAAAATCGAATCTGTATGTGCTCAGATACACAGTCAAATGTGTATGCCAGGTGGAGTGACATACTAAATTATGAAATGTCCCCACTCATACATATGAACCCCTAAAATGCTCTTTTAAGAAGTTGGTATATATGAAGGGGCATCTCATAGATTTGGCAACAAATGCAGATTAATGTGTATGGGAAGGAATACTTTATATCAACACCAATTGAACATAGTTCTCACTAAATGAACTGGGATCAAATATAATCACATGCAATTGTCTGTTCTCTATAGTTTCTCGTTCAGTTTCATGAGAAAGAACATGCTTTTAAAACTTTCAGAACAGAAGAATGTGATATTCTTGCTCTGATTTAGTTGCAAGGTGGCAAGGTATGTGTGGGAATATCCTGTGTTTCACTGTACAGTTTTCCCTTTCTCAGTACTCTGATGTCCTTGACTACCCACAGTTCAGTGAAATTCCAAGGAAAAATATTGTATTGGAACTTTTAAGTACTAGAGAAATCACCACTTCTAAAGGGAAGGTTTCCCCTGAAAAAAAAGTGTAGGAAGATCTCAATGGAGATTCTCAGTCATCCAGATATGACTCTCTAAAGGAATGTAAATGACCAGCTGTCTGCAAGGAGTATAAATCCTTCCATTCCCCACCATCCAATCAGAGATGAAGAAGCTACTTAGATGAGAAACAAAACTTCTTCAAACAGAAAAAAGAGGGAAACCCCAGTTGCCTCCTGAAAAAGCACCTTTCAAAAGTATAGGAATAGTTTTCTTCCTCTAGGGAAAATTGGAAAAATTGCCTGTTCAATTACTCTGTTCACAAATTTAATTGACAATTTTGAAAATCCGTTTGTGCCCCAACTAACTGTTGTCCAACAGTATGTCTACATTCAGAATGTTTGTTTGTCCTCTTCATGTAAAGATGGGGTTCAAAAATAAATATATCCAATTAATGTATTACTGAAAGTAAATCAGCTGAAATTTCCAAAGTTGCTGAATAAAATAAAGTATTTTTCCCCTCATAGGTGACATGTGTTGGGCACATTATTGGTGCAGTATTGGCAGATACACAGGAACATTCCCGAAGAGCTGCTAAAGCAGTGAAGGTCACATATGAAGAGCTTACACCAATTATCACTATCCAGGTGAGATACTGCAAGAAAATGGCAAAGATCTTGATTTCAGAGTAAACTTAGTTTTTTCTTTATTTTTTAAAGAGAGATAGATTGGAGAGTAACTTTTCTAGTTTCTGTGACTGTGGTTCTTAGATGTATGCGTGAAAATAATCTGTACTTGTTTCTACACCTAATTGTTATGATAATTGATTTATGAATCAGGGCAATGGGCAACAGACTTGGTACATGTAAAACCCCTTTTTTCTTTTGCAAACTAGTCCAACTAAGAAATGGCCATGCAGACACTTCCTTTTATAGTGAACAGTAAATGTTTGAAGTTTGTAATTAGGGCTGAGCAAATATTTTTCAATTTAGAGTTGTATTTGCTTATGAGTAATCATTATCAAGCCCCATGGTGGCACAGAGGTTAGAATTCCATATTGCTGGCTAATTCTGATGACTACCAAGGATTCAGTTCTCTCCAGCTCAAGGTTGACTCAGCCTTCTATCCTTCTGAGGTTGTTAAAATGAGGGCCGAGATTTCTGGGGGCAATATGCTGACTCTATAAAGCACTATGAAGTGGTATATAAATATAAGCGTTATTGCTATCATTGACTGTATAAACAAGGTGAAGAAATTAGTGATACCTAATCTCTGTCTCTTTGATATCCTCCTTTTCTACTTTCCACTCACTGCAATCCATCTCCCTGGACAGACTGCTTCTGAAATTGTTCTGAGGACCACATCAGGACCTCAGGTTTCAGATTTTTCAGCCTAGGACAAATGGAAAGAAAGTTGTTGAAGTCAGAGCATAGTAGAGAATAGGGAATTCTAATGAAATAGATAATGACAGGTACTATCTGGCAATGTTTTTTTTTCTACATAAGGTGCAGAAACTCTGTCTTTAATTGTACCTTTTATTCAATATATGATGCAGATTACCTAACAGTATACAAGGTGGTTCAACTTGGCTAAGCTACACAAAACAGAGCTGGTTGTTTTATGTGTGTATATATGTACATGTGAGCACAAATGTACATTTAATATGTGTGTATTTAATGGATTCTCCTATAATTTGCACAGGAAGCCATTAAGAAAGAATCTTTCTTTAAGACTGATAGGAAGATTGAAAAAGGAAATATCCAGAAAGGATTTGAAGAGGCTGATCATACTGTGGAAGGTAAGGTTCCTCATTTCTTTTTGTTTCTTTTTGATTTGTATAACAAAGGTTTCTTTTAAAGCATTGACTGGATGAATAACACATTTGCATTGATCTTGGGGTTAGAAATGGACAATCTTTTCAAGCTCCTCATTTTATCATTGATTTTTTGCTAGCTTCCCCATGTTGCCTGTCCATATTAGAGTAAAAATGGAAAGTTTCTTTGACACATATCTAGTACTCAGAGGCTGAGAACACATAAGAATCCTTTTTTGTAACTAACAGCATGATTCGGTATGGTGGAATCAGGGTAGGGTGAAATCTTGAACAAACTATAGTTCCTGGAGTCTGCACCTATAGTAACTAATGGGGTAAAGGGAATAGGAAAAGGGAGAAAAAAATTATTTTTCCTTGTTAAGTGGAGCAAATAGGAGGCAAACTGATATTTGATAAGGTGCATAAAGATTGATTCCTCCTGAGTGATTGGAGTCTAAGAGCTCAATCAGTGAAGATCAGTGGTTGAACTCTGAACTCCATGAGTTTGAATCAGAGTCATTATTGTATAAATTCTCACATTACCCCGGAAAGCACTATCTTGAATTTATTTCATTTCATTTCATTCATTTCATTTATTGAATTTCTAGGCTGCCCAATCCCGAAGGACTCCGGGCGGCTTACAGAAATGAAAATTATTAAAAAAGAATTAAAACAATGAGACACAACAAAGTTAAGAAAAAGCACAACATACACCCAATCAGAGAGGGGCCGGACCTCAATCAAGAGGTCAATGGCCCCAGGCCTGCCGGAAAAGCCAGGTTCTAATAGCTTTGCGGAAGGCCATGAGACTAGGTAGGGCCTGGATCTCTGGGGGCAGCTCATTCCATAGGGCCAGAGCGGCAACAGAGAAGGCCCTACTCTGCAGCGTCGCCAGCCGGCATTGTCCCGCTGAAGGCACCCGGAAAAGGCCCATCCTGTGTGATCTTATTGGTCTAAGGGAGGTAAGTGGCAGAAGACGATCTCGCAGGTATTTGATTTGGAAACCCTTTCTTTCCATCCTGCCTAGGGGAAATGCACATCGGTGGCCAGGAACATTTTTATCTGGAGACTCACTGCACAATTGCTGTGCCAAAAGGAGAAGATGGAGAAATGGAACTCTTTGTATCTACCCAAAACTTAGCAAAGACACAGGTCAGCCAGTCTCTTGATAGCTTTGGACTTGATAGCTTTTGGAGAAAGTCAGTTTTGCCACCAAGAATAATATGATTTATTTCTTTTATTCATTAAATATAAAACTCAGTCAACTGAACATTCAAAAATGCATCACAAATACCATTGACTGGTATGGATGGTTGATACTGGCGGCTGCTAGTGTCCTAGGTATCAACCAAGAACCTTCTTAAAACATATGATGTTCCTAGTAGCGTAGTTTTTTGCAGTTCCACTGGTGTTATTGCAGGAAGCTGCAATTTCTTTATGTGTTTTGTAAAATTCTTGAACATGGTACCAAGTGCCCCGATGACAATGGGTATCACTGTTACAGGTTTCATCCATAGCCATGTAGTTTCGATGGCCAGGTTGCAATATTTCATGATTTTTTCTAGTTCTTTTTCCTTGACTCTGGCATCTCTTGGTACAGCAAGCATGATTTATTATTGTTATTGTTATTATTATTTGAATAGGGATGTTAATTGAGAGTTGAGGAGAGATTTTCCTCTAGAGTGCAATAAGGAAGGAAATTGTTACATTCTCCATTCCTGTCTGGGCTAGTCTAGTTCATGAAAACCTTTTGTCCCCCTGTCTAATTAGTCCTGTTTTATTCTTCAATTTTAATAATCTGTTATTTCTGTCCAGTTTGTGTACAAATAAGTGGTGGGTTTCAAAAATTGTTCAAACCTACTCTGTGGGTGTGGTCTTTTTTGTGGGAGTGGCTTGCCACCCATGTGACCGGATAGGAGTGGCTTGCCGCCCATGTGACTGGATATGAAGATGCCGATAACACTTGTCAGAACCACCTTAAATTACCTCACACACAGCACTGGCATGGAGAAGAATATGATGTAAACTTGTTTTTTAAAAGGCATCTTTGGTTTGCGTTAAAACAACTTCAACACATGCAATGTTCTGATTGCACCACAAACGCAGTAGTCATCCTTACCTTTCACAGAGGCACTGAGTTTTATAAATATGAGCATGATAGTGTAGAATAATCATATCCAAGGACCAGTGGTGGGTTTCAAAAATTTTTGGAACCTCTTGTGTAGGTGTGGCCTGCTTTCCGGGTCCACTGGTGTAACCTCTTCTAACCGGTTTGGTAGATTTGATGAACCGGTTCTACCGAATAGGTGTGAACTGGTAGGAACCCACTTCTCGTACAAATAGTTTATGTCATAATGCTATGCATGATGGTGAAGAGATGCTTTTCTTTACTGAAACTTTAAGAGAAGACATCCACCATCAGTAAGAATGATGCTTCATACATCAAAAAACCCAGTATGGTTTTTGTACATTTGCAGAAATCACATTCTTCAAAGATGACAAAGCAGATTAGTTCAACTGTACACAAGGCAAAGCACATTGCTAAGGACATGCAGGCCATCTTTGGCATCTGAGAACCAAGAAACTCAGTTTGAGTTTCTGATATTCCTTAATGCTCCTCATTTGCTCAGCTAAAGAACTCTCATAAGTTGCTAAACTTACGTGTGGAATTATTAGTAAATTACCATAGCATGAAGTCATTTTTTTCTTTACTTGAAAGGAAAATGATTCTGATTTAACACATTAAAAAAAAGATTAGATAGGAAAAAGATTCTAAACCCAAACAAAAGTCTTGAATAGTCCTGCACATTTCCATTTTATCAGCAAAGATTGACTGCTGCAACTGAAACCAATCCTGGATACTTTTTAATCTGAATGTCACCACATTGTATATGTATTTGCATTTATCTGCATCTATGCATATAAAATACTTTCTCATACACAAACTCTCTTCTAACATCTGCATGCAGGAATTCACACTCTCCCTTAAAGAAACTGAAAAATCTGACCCCAGGAAACATAAATCTACGCAGGCTATTGATAAGAAATCTCACTGAATTCAATGTTTCTCCCTGCTTGCGAATATGTATAGGCTACCTCTACGCTGGGAATGGAGTTATTCAGCTTACTTTCTCTCTTTCGCTTTCCAGAAAGAGAACCATTCCAATGTAGGCTAATACATGGTTGAATTATTTTAAATTATTATTTTAGGAACATGTTGCTAAAGCTTTAGGAGTTCCCGCTAATCGAATTCTGGTTCGGGTGAAGAGAATGGGAGGAGGATTTGGAGGGAAAGAATCCAGAAGCATTATCTTGTCTACAGTTGTTGCAGTTGCTGCTGCTAAGTAAGTTCTAATGAATGGCCCCCTCAGCATGGTTACTTCAGGTAGTAATGTGAAGTTACAGTTTCTGTTTCATATGGAGAATCAAGAAAATAGATTTATTTGTGCTCCAGAAACCACTATATGTCATTTCCCAGGGTAATTGCTCTCCTCTATTTGTCACATAGAAACGCAAAATTCTGTTATAAATTGGAAACGGCTGCCACCTTCAACATCATGCTGGAGAGACTTTCTTTCATTGCCAATTTGTAGATTTTTATTACTGTATGTTATACTGTTTGGTGCCTTTTAAAATTAGATTCATAAATCCTCCGGGTTCCGTCTACCAGCCAATGCCATCTGGCTACCACCCGGGGGAGGGCCTTCTCTATTGCAGCTCCGGCCCTCTGGAATGAACTCCCCGCGGAGATTCGGACCCTCACCCCTCTCCAGGCCTTCCGGAAAGCCATCAAAACCTGGCTGTGCCGGCAGGCCTGGGGTTGATGAGTTCCCCTCCCCTCTCGACTTGTATGGCTGTATGACTCTTGTGTATTTTAATTATATGTATTGTGTTTGTATCCCCTTTCCCCTTTTGAGTTGTTCGCCGCCCTGAGTCCCTCCCGGAGAAGGGCGGCATACAAATAAACTAAATCTGAATCTGAATCTGAAAAGAACATCTTTTTCAATACCAAAAGAACATCTTTTTCAATGCCAGATCTGGAAAAAAGTCTTTATTTTTTCCCCCTTCCTGGTCTTTTCAATTATATGATGATTTGGTACATCTTTAGAACTCTCTCTTTTTCTCTGTTTTTTTAAATTTAATGTGCTTTTAGAAAATATGGGTAGGACTTGTAGTGGCCTGGGGGAGGGGGCCCCCTATGTGTGCTCTATGGCTAAGGGAATGTCAGAATAAAAAAGGTTTATTCACAAATGAAACCACTGAGAAAAGAGCCTCCCGTGTTATTTTCTAATATAAATTGTTACCGTGACACCTTTGCAGTAGGTTCATTCTCAGCCTAATTCTACAGGACTGGTTGCCCAGTAAGATGCATGCTTGATCGAGATGAGGATATGTTGATTTCTGGTGGAAGACACCCGTTTTGGTCACGGTATAAGGTAAAGATATATTAATATGAGTATTAAAAAGATTACATTGTGATGAGTGAAACACTCATGATGAGTGAAACTGTGCACTGTTCAGTCCACATTCAGGAGCAAGTAATATAATATAAGACGGATGAATATATATCTCATTCTAAATGTATGTATTTATTTTATTTATTGATTTTTTTATCCCTCTTTTTATATTTATAGAAAAATGCATACCTAGTATGCTCCTCCCATTTTTCCTACACAATAACTTTGTGTGAGAGAGCGACTGGCTCAAAGTCATAAAGCTAGCTTTCACACCTAAGGCAGGACTAGAACTTGTGGTATCCGAATCTCTAGCCTTGTGCCTTGATCATTAGACAGTTAGCTAGAAATGGTCTTTTTTTGTGTAAAAATAGTCCTCTAATAGTAGCTTCCATGAAAACCTCTCCTTCAAAACAAAATGGCTAAGTTAAATGAATATCAGAATATCTGTGACTGGAATAATTGAATTCTACAACCTACTTTTCCCAGGTTGGCTTTAAGAAAAATGGAAGGATTACCAGCCTAGATGTGTCATATTACAGCAATGGAGGGAATTCTATTGATCTTTCTCATGGGGTAAGTGGAAATCACTGTCTACTCTTGTTCATTTGAACCAACTTCAGGGTTTGTAGGAATGAACAAGTTTTTTGAATTCGATGGAATTCTAGTTTTCTGGTAGAATAGGGAAATAGCAAGGATAGCTTAGATTAGAATGGCCACAATGATAACTATATAATGCAGACAAGGACATAATGATACCAATGAGAAAGTCAGATGTTGAGATGTCTTGATCCCTAAATTGAGTCTGATGCAACATATCGAGAAAAGCTGAATATTATTCAGGTGTGTTAGGCTTCCAGCAATCAGTGATATCAGTAGATTTTGGGAATCTAGGCTAGGCTGCTTGGGATGCAAACCAGTGGTGGAATTCAAACGTTTTTACTACTGGTTCTGTGGGCGTGGCTTGGTGGGCGTGGCTTGGTGGGAAGGATACTATTAAATCTCCATTCCCACGCCACTCCAGGGGAAGGTTACTGCAAAATCCCCATTTCCTCCTGATCAGCTGGGCCCCGGGAAGCAGATAATAGATGGGGGTGGGGCCAGGCAGAGATGGTATTTACTGGTTCTCCGAAATATTCAAATTTTCCGCTACTGGTTCTTCAGAACTGATCAGAACCTGCTGAATACCAACTGATGCAAACCTCAAAAAGAATTTGAGATTCAAAAGTGAAGAGAGTGCTTGTGTTTAATAAAGGCTCACCAATAAAGTTATGATGAAATAATAAGTTTGATTTAACTTTGATGCTTTTTTTTGCCTACATAATACCATACATTTTCTACCATTTTATGTATAGTATGCAGAAAATATTCAGTTTATAATTATTGATGCAGGAATAACAGCAAGCAAAACAAGCAAACAAACAAACCCCACATGTAATTTATTAATTTGTTTAAATTGATTCCCCAAGGTTATGGACAGAGCTGTGCTTCACTTGGACAATTCCTACAACATCCCAAATATCAGAGGTATCGGTGTAGTCTGTAAAACAAATCTGGCCTCCAACACAGCCTTCCGTGGATTTGGGGGTCCCCAGGGAATGATGGTTGCTGAGTGCTGGATTAATGACATAGCCTTGGAGTGTGGGCTGCCAGCAGAAGAGGTATGTGCTCACCGAGATATAATTTTGCAGAAAGCAAGTTATAATACTCTCCTAATCACTTATACTTATCAGAACTTTCACAGTTCCCTTTTATGTAAAAACAGTGGCCCATAATTTCTTTCTTGGAGTTGGTACTTCCTTTTGGCCTGAAAAAAAAAGGAACAAATTGGATATCATTTCCTCCTTGTCTATATCACCAGCATTCCTTTTTGGAAACTGCCAGTCTGGTGAAAGGCTGGTGCCGCATCTCTCCTTGATGTTCCTCTTTTTGAATTCCAAACCTTTGTTTTCTCTCCAGATCTTTCCAGTGTTCCTGGACTGAGGCTAGATCTCAGGCATTTTGTAGACACCATCTCCTTATCTTCTATCTATTATAACTTGGTTAGCATTATTTTCACCTGCCTTTCAAGGCATACATTCATGTAGTTCCACTGAATGCAATTTCATCACTGATGCTGATAATTGGATTGTTTCATTAGATGGATGTAAAAATCCTATTAGGCATCATAGCAATTATGTGTCCCATTCCTTTATTCTACTGAATATTGAGGGGGTGATGGACGTGTTTTGCTCAAGACAAGGATTAGTTTCTGATTAGAGTTCAATATGTTGCTAAAGCTCTGCTTGTTTAAAAAATCCCAGTTATTTCAGAACTGAAGTCTGTCTGTTTCTGTTTTGTTCTGAAAAGGTCCGAAAAATCAATCTGTATAATGAAGGTGATTTAACTCATTTCGATCAAAAACTTGAGGGGTTCACCTTGAAAAAATGTTGGGAAGAATGCCTTGTAAAATCAAACTATGATTCCAGAAGAAAAGACATTAAGGAGTTCAACAAGTGAGTATCTTATTTTTTACAATTTCTGATTTTACTGAATGTTGGAATTATCTCTTATGGATTATTTTCATTCTGAAGGTTGCTATGTAGCAACATTATACCCAGTTATCTGAAATAAATTATCTGCTAATTGAAATGAGTGGGTTTGGCAGAAAAATGCATGGATCTCTGTCAAAGTTGTAATTTGGAACAAAAATGTGGAGGAGCACAATATACTGCATTATTATATTGCATTAGATTGAGCCATTCAGAAAAAAATATCTTGGTATATCATACCACAAACACACCCCTTTCATTAACTGCTATAAACAGACTGGAGTAGCTGATATCATAAAAATATTCCGATACAAAACAAAGGGAAGCCACAAGCAATAAATCTTACTTTAAGATAAGAGGTTTATTGTTTCATGAGCAATATGGAACATGAATAGCCAACATAGCAATGCAATTGCACAAACCTTACATTATTAAACCATTGCAATGGGTTCCAATGACAGACAGCAAGTCCTACAAGGACTGCTATTTGGCAAAGGACACCATTCTCATCTCAAGCCACGTTTCTTAAGCCTTCTTTTTTACTGACCTACACATTCCATAATTTCACCTCCTTGCACTTTCTTACATTCTTACTGACTGTCAATGACTGTCACTCTCTGCAAACACCCGTGTACATTTGAAGCTCTCAGCTATTTGTTACTTTCACTTACTCATTTCCCACCATCTCATTCTTTCTGCTCTAAATATATACACACAATTACAGACTTTGCAGAAAAAGCAGTACACAAGTCAGGACATTAGAAATATGTCTGGTACATTTTGCAATTATGTTAGTTTAAAACCTTGGTCCAGTGAGGCCTGCAAGCTCACTCCTAGACCTTATTACCTGCAACTTGCCAATGGATATATTTCTCTACTCACACTGTTAATGTGATTCCTAGAGAAAACTGTTTTTTCAATCATTTTTATTGCTTAAAGGATAAAGCTGGATTCATATGGATTCTTATGACCAGTAGGTGGAGACTGAAGAGGGAGGATTCAGAAGGCTAGCAAACTGGCACTAAGAAAGCAATGTACAACTACTGTAGAGAATTTCTTGCATTACTAGTGCTAGATCCCCTTGAATTTTGTCTTGTATTTAGGACTAAATAGAGTACAAATTATTATTTCCCTCAAGCAGATAGCTTTTATGAGTTTGATCATTAGTGAATCACACCTACTGTGGGCTTCAAATAAAATATCATATGTCAAATGAGATACGCTGCATTGGTTTATTACTCCAGTTCCTGATGAAATGCTGACAAAAGCTTTCAAAACTTCAAAGCTAAAAAGAAAAATAAATCAAGTTCAAATGCAAAGGAAAAAAAGGGGGAAAACACCTTGTGGTATAAATGTGGTATAAATTTATATATTTAGATTTGTATACTATCAGGTTTAAACTTTAGATGAATCCTTTTGAACATTATATTCAGTATTACAAGGCTGCCATCAGCAATCATGTTTCTTATTTATAAAATTTACTGACTGGATGCTAGATTTGTTTTGCATACAATCTTGGAAAATAATGCCTTGCTTAGGGAGAATGCGTTTGGGAAGGCATGCCAATTTGATACTCTTGTTTTCCCAGGCAGAATCGCTGGAAGAAGAGGGGCATAGCCATTATTCCTACCAAGTTTGGGATCAGCTTCACCGTTCCTTTTTTGAATCAGGTTGGCAAGCATCTTATATTTTTTACTGAGACAGCCTATGGGCCGCTGGTGGGCTTCGTCATATAAAAATAGAATTCCCATACTTCATATATTTGCAAACTTTGGAAATAGTTTTTTTAATAGAGATTGCACCAAATGTATATAGTTATATTAGGACAGATTATATCTGAACTTCAAAATGACTGGATGTCAGCTGAGGGCAGCAACTATCTTTATGAGCTCATTTTCCAAAGTGCTGGACCAAAACATTTAGTTTTCTGGTTGAAGCAAAAGATACTGCTACCTGTCTCAGATGGCACTATATCAGCACTAATGTAAAGACAGCATGCTCCATCATACCTGACAGCAGCAGACTAGAGGCATGATATTCACACTTCTGTCTGCCAATACCTCGCTGCTGTTCCCTGCCCAGCCTTCTGCTGCTATATCTACTAGCTAAAGGAACTGGCCACTTTGTCTGCTCATAAATCATAAACTAATAGCATGTTTATTTGTGTAAAAAACCTTTTCTTTAGCTTTAGTTGAATATGAAACACCTTTTGTCAGTAACCCGGCTGCATTAATACATTCTTTATTTATATAGTCCCATCTCGCTATACATTGTGGTCCAAGTTCAATAATCAGGTGCCTAGTTATTCATGAGTGCAACCTATAGATTAAATTTCACATAGGTTTCAGCCCTGATGCTCTATAAATAAAATATGGTTCTATGTCTTTTTTGTATCTATGCTTCTTCTACATATGTTTATATGGTCTGGATGAAGGTAGAGTTGAATATTGGATGTGCTACATATGATTAAATTCCATGGAGCTTCTAATGTTAGTAATTTGATATCAGTTAGATTGATTCCTAATGAAAGCATATGAAAGGAGGAGGACTATAGTTAAAAATGTGCCTAGAGACAATGGTATTTCAAGTAGATCTTAACAGTTCATTTCTCTAATTTTTGTGACAGGCTGGTGCATTGGTGCATGTTTACACGGATGGTTCAGTGTTGGTCACACATGGTGGGACTGAGATGGGTCAAGGTCTGCACACCAAGATGATTCAGGTAAATTAGGAATATGTTTATAAAAGCTCTGTGCTGTTTTAATCTATACATCATTTGTTCAGCTACATCTATTTATAATAACAGCTTCTGAAATCCTGCAAATATCGTGACATGTAAATACCTATTAAAATCTAGATTCCACCCCCTTTATTTCCCTTGCTGTGTTATAACTTATATTTTATATCTGATGGGAGCCAGAATGCCTTGCTTTTTTTAAAGAAAAGAAAGAAGTAGCTTTTTATAAAGTTCTGTTTCTTTGGGTTGTGGCCAGTCTAACATTTAATAATGAACCCAATGTTCTCTTTGTAGGTTGCCAGCAAGACTCTGGGAATCCCTACCTCTAACATCCATATAAGTGAGACAAGCACCAATACGGTGCCAAATACATCACCAACAGCTGCTTCTGTCAGTGCTGATATCAATGGGATGGCTGTTTCTGTAAGGGATATTGCTTATACACAATTTTGTAACTATCAATTTGTAGCAGGGCACTATTCCAAATGACTTGGCTGCATTTCCCCCATCCCCAAAAGGTGGTACATTAATACAAGTTTAATATAAAAGAAAATTGTTAAATAAGTGATGGAGTGCCATTATCTATATGTTGGTGTCTTAGACCCTGTAATTCTATTGTTGATCAAAATAGCAACACTTGGATTGATAATATCTGGCCATTAAGCTTTAACTGATGTTTAATTTGAGATAAACAAAGATACAATAATAGATGACTCTTAGGTATCTCTGTGGTATCTTTCCACAACATATTATCCTCCAGATGTGTTGGATCAAATTCTACTTTTTAGCTTCCATGGCCAAAGTTTGCAATTCTGAGATCATATCTATGATGTACAGTCCCATAAAAGTTAGAAAAGTTGACTGTTGCTGTTAGTCTGGCTTGGGAGTTCAAGAAACAATTTATTTAGTTTGCACTGTAAAAATGGGCATTCTAATTTTGTTTTAAGTATATGTGCACTTGCTGCTTTAAAAGTACCTAACTTGGCAATTTTAAATATAAATTAGATCATTACATTATTCTTCCTTTGAGGGCATTTTCAGACAAATAAAGCTATGTAGACATAATTGCAATCTGCAGACACAATAGAGATTATATTTGTAACAAATTTTTCTTTGATTCTGATTATTTCTTAGAATGCTTGCAAGACCATCTTAGAACGATTGGAGCCATTCAGATGTGCTAACCCAAAAGGATCATGGAAAGATTGGGTATGTTTTTATTGAGTGCAAGTTGAAGTTTAAATAAAATAAATGTTCTACCTGTATACTGTGTGCTAGCTAATATATTCTTTTCATTCATTCTGAGCAGCTTTCTCTTAATTGCTACATATAGCATTGTATTGTTGTCATATCTCATCTTGATTCTGTATTAATGTAATTTGGCAGCCTTCCCCAATCTGGGGCTTTTTCCAGATGAGTACAATTTTGTGGGAGGCAACTACTACAATTTTCTAGCTCTTATGCTGATAACTCATTGTGGTCTATACAAGATGTGACCTATTCAAGGAATGGTGATGATAAAAGTGTCTTGTCCTGTATTTCTACCTGTTACAGCATGGTAAGGTTGCCTTCTAACCAGGCTTGATTCCTGATGATACATCCATGCAGATTCCTTGATGTGATATGGAAACAGTTTCCCCACCACTTTTCAATTGCAGTGATATGGGTGGCAAACAAAATTTAAAAATAAATAAATAAATCCCCCCAGCTAGCCTATAACTCTGGACTTTACAAATGGTCCCCCATCCATGTGTTGATAAAAGACAATGCAACTTAGATTTTATATCAACCATGGTTAGTCTGATGTTGCCATCTATTTGGTCTAAAAGCATGTAAAAATATCAATGAAGAATAAGGTTGCCCATGGTTTTGAGTTGGCAGCTATAAAAGCACAATTAAAACCCATTTTAATATTTAGCAATGCACTCCTGTACATTTCTATTCAGAAGGAAATTGCATTTAGTTCTGTGGGACACCCTTCTAGGTAAAAAGAAATCAGATGCTGTTGAATTATGGTTCCCAGCATTTTCCCACATTCACTGCAGCTATTTGGAACTGGAGATGAGCAATAACTGGAGGATAATTGTGTACAACCCTCAGAATATCAGATTCACTTTCACGTAGAGCACTCTTTGCTCTATGCTGATCTTGGGCAAAGGTCTGTTATGTTTTTTAAAGTTGAACTTTACTAGTTGAGAAGAAGTTTTTTTTAAGTTTTTGTTCATAATGTTTTGCTTATGAATACTTGTGTTACTCAATGAAACACTTCCATTCTCCCCAGGATATTACAGCTATTCCAGTTTGAGAAAAGCTTAACACAATTTTATATGCTTTTTTCACTAGGTGTTAGCAGCCTATTTTGATTGTGTGAGTTTATCAGCTACAGGATTTTATAGGTGAGTGAAACTATCAGAGAGAAGATCTTCAGAATGTCATAAAGTTTGGCATTTGGGTATTATTTCTGTTGTTGGGGATTTAGGTAGTTAATTTTATAAAATGGCTTATAATAAAGAAGATGAGGCAGAGTTGTCTCTTATCCGCATTCTACTAACATAATAAGCTTGTTAATTCCACTTGTTCTTGAAATCCAAAGCTGCAGTCTTGACTTGAGTCACAATATTTGCATGCTCTAAATAATACATAAGAATGAGAGAGAACAGCTAAATGTTTTTGTGGCTGAGAGCCAGAGGGAGAGGAGGAAGAATGCTGTAACAAAGAAATGGAATAAGTGCAGCTTATTTCATGCAATAACTGAAACAATGCCGGTCCTCAATGTGACCTCCAGAGTTTGGGGATCAGGTTGGAAGTGCAAACATCTTGCTTGATAATATTGATGAATAAGTATAATGATTGGATCTTCAGGGTCTACCTGTATTGGTTTACTCTAGTAATTTTCAGGTATTCTGACATAACGACATTGGACTAAATCACAATTAGTGATTTTCCTGCAATAATAATAAAATCTGTACATGCATACAAACACATCCTTCATGCTCTTTTCTTTTGGGGTAAGCAACAGTGTAAATAATAACAATAAGAAGAAATTGTAAGCCAAAGAGATCAAAGCTATAATGAGCAAAAGAAAATGAAATGTAGACAATCTAGTTTACTCCCAGCTGTTCGCTATATTTCTCCATCTTCTTTATTCTTGCAAACAACCTTGCATTGACTACGTCCATACATTGATTCATACATTGCCTTTGGTACCTTATAATCTCTCTGATGATTTTATATTTTCCTCCTTTTGTTCCCTTTCTGTTAAGAATTCCTAATACTGGGTATGACTTCTCAAAGAATGAAGGAAAGCCTTTCCATTATTTCTCCTATGGTGTTTCTTGTTCTGAGGTTGAGATAGATTGTCTGACCGGTGACCATAAGGTAAGCAGACTTACTAACCAGCTAAAAGGACTTCATCATTTTGATGTATGGAGCGACATTCTACAATAATTAGGAATAAATTTAATGGATAAGTTATTTTTGTCTTTAGATTGTGTGAACTTTAGTAAATCTTTTGCTCTGTGCTTATTTTTTTTAAACTAGGGTTAGATAGTTGTTGTTTTTAAAAATCACTTGGAGTATTTTGCTTTTGGTGGATTCATCTGGGTGTGAAATTGGTCAAAACATTTCCAAATTTGTAGTGGAACTTTACAATCTATTTCTTTAATTTTGTTTTAATCATTAATTTCAGAGTGATGATGAATTTCCACAAATGTGAAGGCCATCCTGACATTTAACTCCAAAGGGCTGCATCTCTCAGCAATGAATTCTATAATCAGGATAACTTTTTAAATCATCAAGTATTGTGTTGCATTACATTGCATTGCATTGAGATTGGGATCTTAAAGTCACACTAAGAGTTATCTTGTCAACATTAACATCTATGCTGAATTTTGACCTGATTAGATCCAGCTCAGATGAAAACTTTGTTCTTCCATGGAACAAACAAATAAAAAACATCAAGTCAAAGGATATGCATATCTAGCTAATAGTATGTGATTAGCCTTGTGGTTACTCAGACTTTACTTGTTTCATTATTTAGAATCTTCGCACTGATATTGTGATGGATGTTGGTACCAGCCTGAATCCAGCTATAGATATAGGGCAGGTAAGCAGTGCAAGTTGTCTGTACTCTCTAAAGCTAAAATAAATGTGTATATAAACAGACAGATTACATTGGTTAATAATCAACAAAAGGCAGCAGTACTGTGAACTCTTTTAACACAGGAAACTGTTAACTGCTAATTTGTTATCAGTTTGTGTTAGCCTTCAAGTGTTTTGCACATGATGCATATCTTTATGCCAGCTGGAAAAAGGAAAATGTTTGTTCATTACAGTGTAGATTCATTTCATAAAATGCTCACATGTTTTGGAGAAACTGAACTTTCTATTTTAACCTGTGTTGCAATTCACCTAAATTATTGAATTCAGATATGTAGCCAACTATGATGCTTCCTGTACTACCAACTATGATGCTTCCTGTACTACCAACCAAATATAGCAACAGCAGTTAGCAGTTAGACTTATATACCACTTCATAGGGCTTTCAGCCCTCCCTAAGCGGTTTACAGAGTCAGCATATCGCCCCCACAGTCTGGGTCCTCATTTCACCCACCTCGGAAGGATGGAAGGCTGAGTCAACCTTGAGCCGGTGAGATTAGAACCGCTGAACTACAGATAACAGTCAGCTGAAGTGGCCTGCAGTACTGCACCCTAACCACTGTGCCACCATATCATGCCGCAAACCAATTATTTATACTAGGGGGTCCTCCACCCCCTGGCTGTGGCCCACTACCGGGCTTCATCCCTTTTGGAATGGGGCTGTGCAGGTTCGGGGGGGGGGTATTGAGCATGCAAACACACACACAGCTTCACTTTCATAACTGAGAGGCGCTCACACTCGCTCATGTGTAAAGCTCTGTTTGCTCAAGAGTGGTGGGTGTGCATGCCTGCTGCTCACATGGAAGCAACCCATCTCACCTCCCTCCCTGGTTCACTACAATGGAAAGGTTAGGGATCACTGCTTTAGACATATAATCTAGTTGAAGCTGACACTTGAGCTGGCAAATCTTCAATATGTGGTAATATTAAAACTGGTACTGGTTAACACTTAACTTGGTTACATTTATTATATTGGGTACACTCCAAACCTCACCTGCAAATGTTTTTCTTATAGATAAGCATTGTTCACAAGGACTTTTACATTTATGTTTCTTCTTCTTAACTACTCATTATCATTGCTTCTTTTCATTTACACTATGACATAAACCATTTTGGGGTCTAATATTAGCAAGGTCTTAGCATGAGCCTCTGGCTCCTCATGAACTTCACCTGTCTCTACAAGGTATGACAGGTTTTGATTCATATTATCTATGATTTTGGCAAACAAGCCACGTTCAAAATTTATGAACCTGACAGTTTTCTAAATAACTACAATACAATTACTCAAAATAGCTACATTTTGAAGTTTGGAAACAAGCCCCATTCAGGTGTCACTTGAATTGATAATTCCCCATGCATGTCATCTGATAAATAATCTTTTCTGCTAATCTTACTCAAATAACAAGTTTCCTTGTAATAGTCACACGTTCATTGTTAATGTCTGTAGGATAAATGTATATGCCTTTAAGACAAAACGTGTTTGAATCAGGATCTTGCAAACATTTCCTCTGCATGTGCAAAAGCTTCCAACAAAACAGACTTCCTTGGAGCATTTAGATACCCAGACAGAGGCCAATTTTACCATAATAAAGGGCCCGAAGAAGAGGGGAGGGTGTTATCTGAATACCTTACTGAAAAAGCACTTCAGATTCACCATCTGAACGAGACCAATTGGATCTTCCTTTCATGGCCATACCTGAACAGAGGACCATTGATATTTGGCTTTTATTGCTAATGCAATTCAGTATAATGTCCAAATGCATTAGCAAGCATACATTTTAAACCATGGTTTACAACAGATGGTAAAGCAATATATTCATTGTAATTTTAATCGTTGCTTTGCCACTCATTTAAGCAACGATCATGTAATGTGATTTATATAATTGTCTGCAAACAATGTTTTTCTTAATCGCTAAGTAATTGCAGTCTGGCTCTGAAATCTTCGAACTGAGCAGTTTTCTTAGTTTGATGATAAGGTTTACA
The DNA here is from genome assembly GCF_051295495.1 of Thamnophis sirtalis. Taxonomy (NCBI): domain Eukaryota; kingdom Metazoa; phylum Chordata; class Lepidosauria; order Squamata; family Natricidae; genus Thamnophis; species Thamnophis sirtalis. The sequence continues at coordinate 51,989,632 of NW_028261386.1, forward strand.
CACAGTCTTAATGAATCCAGTGGGGCTTATTTCCAAAATGGGACTGGGATTGCAGTCATAATTAAGCATTTAGGAAGCTGGCCTAAGCATGTCTGCAGAAACCTGTGCAATATTTGGGTGTTAAATCTCTAAACGCATTTGATCTTTTAATTGTTATCAAAAAGATGGGGAAAAGAAAGGAAGAAAAAACAAATTTGGACTTGATTTATTTATTTTTAGATTGAAGGAGCATTTGTCCAAGGAATTGGGCTGTTTACCATGGAGGAGCTACGCTATTCCCCTGAAGGCAACTTGTATACACGAGGGCCTGGAATGTACAAGATCCCTGCATTTGGTGACATTCCATCAGAGTTCCATGTTTCCCTTCTCCGGGATTGTCCAAACAGCAAAGCCATTTATTCATCTAAGGTAAATATCTCATTGGGAAATACATTTCTCCATTTGTTAATTAACATGTTAATTTATTAAGCATATATGCAAGGCAGAACACTGTTCTCATATCTCCTGTACTCCAGATATTTCATAACAATTAGCAACATGGGATCTTGTTTTGATTGTTTCAGTAAGTAACCAGAATACAATCAAATATACTTTAGGTAATGAATACCATTGGATTAATTCTATGTTCTTTTGAAGAATATATTTTTTCTCCCTTTCCTTTTATAATTCCCCCCCCCTTATTTTTTCTTTCCATCCACCATTCTAAAACAGTCTAGTATTTATAGGACAGGTCAAAGCTAAGTCAGAACTTATTAGCTGGAGCATCAGAGCATAATGATTTTGTACTATTACACTGAGGAATATAAATATTGTGTTTTAACAACTCTATTTATCTCTTCTATATTATCCTGCCTTACTTTAAAACATTTTAATGATCTTACTGTAGGATGATCTGGAATTGCTCATTTTGTTTACTTGGGTTACTGGCTGTAGAAACTTTAGTATATAGTAAATGTTTCTCCGCTAATTAAGTACTCTTTGGCTGAATGCACAGACCACTTTAAATCCTAAGTGCAGCTTAACACAATACTGTAAATAGCAGCTAAACAATACTATGACTCAATATGATCAGGGTCAAATAACATGCTGAATCACATACAATTCCATTTGAGCTTAGCTTAGCCTAATGTGTTTTACAAATCTAATTTTTCTAATTAAACCAGGGGTGTCAAACTTGTGGCTTGCAGGCTGGATGTATCACACACTGGCCACGCTCACCCTGGCTTAGTGAACAGTCACTAATCATAAGTGATACGTCACATGACGATGATGTGATGATGCGAGTTTGACACCCTGAATTAAACATTATACAAGATCAAAAATGTCACTGCTTATTGGTCCTGGAGGTACACAGTGTTATTCCCTAACAGATAGATATATCTGTCTTCTTCCTACACAATTGGGAGTCTGTAAAAGTGAAAGTGGACTCATTTTCCCCTCCATCATATTGCAGTTATTCGATTGTGTTGATTCATTATGTGTTGTGAAAAAAAACCTTGAAAGCAGAGAATTTGCTATAGTAGTCTATGTTCCCAGGAAATGTAGCTCCATGAATAATCAAAATAGGAGTCTATATGTGTAAAGCAGACTTTCTTCTACAGACACATACCTCCCAATATATACAGTATAACATATGGATGGAAGACATTAGATTCAGACTATAGCATTGTCATGGGAGGGGAATGAATTGATGATTATTTATTCTCACATGATTCTTCTTACGACATGAACAAAAACTTGAACAGGACTAATGTTCAGCACTAAACCCTGGGTGAAAGGAAAAGAATCGAAAGAAGGAAGTGCTGCCTTGAGTCCTACTCCTTCAATACCATTTTCTTCACCAAATCCACACTACTAGATTGTGCTTATTAGTTGACTATAAAAAGAATATATCCACAAGTTAGATGATGATGTCATATTGTTGTAGCCCACCAGTGGCCAGCTAAGTTGGCAGCAGATTTGAATAGTGAGGAGGTTGGGGAGGCATATGGGCCAGTCCTGGAGTCTGGGAAAGGCTGTGATGAGAGTTCTGTGTTGGAGACAGAAGGGGGCCAGAGCCATATGCTACTTATCAGCTGTCTTCAGAGTCAGACATCAGTGAGGCAGATGAACAGTTGGTGCCTGTTCCCAGTGTGCGCATGCACAGAGTTGACAGATGAAGGGGAACAGCTAAAGAACAGGGGTCGAGTTGGGAGTAAGGCCACAGGTAGATGATGAATGGTCCCTCCCAGAGGTAATAAAAGAGAAGCAAAAGGGAAGTGGAATTTGCAGGAGACAATTAGTTTGCTTAATTGGTTCGTGACTCTCTGAGACTCCTTGCCAAGTTTTGCAGATATTGGCCTGTCAGCTCTCCAAGCCAGATAAGGTCTGTGACTGTAAATCTTCCCTCGAAAGATTTTGCTGATTGTGAATGAGCAGAATTCACAGCAAATGAATAAAAGGAGTTTTTGTCAGGACAAGGAGTTTACTTCATGCTCTTGGGAAGCTAGGTGAGAACACATATAAGAGAGCATAATGGGGAATACAACATACAAATTATGCATAAATGATACATTTTTCTATTACCATACCTAGTAATTCCACAGTATGTGGTCCCGTGAAATTGTGACTCAGTCCATGATATGTGATATGTGTATCTTATTATATGCTGAGAATACTTTTTTGATGGAAGATTGCATGGCCTTTTGCTCTTTCATCTCCACAGGCTGTGGGTGAACCTCCATTGTTCTTAGCAGCCTCTGTATTTTATGCTATCAAAGATGCAATTATCTCTGCAAGGGAAGATTGTGGATTGAAAGGAACATTCAGATTAGATAGTCCAGCTACTCCAGAAAGAATACGCAATGCTTGTGTTGATCGCTTCACCAAATTGGTAAGTTAGTTTATCTACTATTCTCTTCTGCAAGTATAATTCATTAAGCATTAGATCAACACAAACCAGGACCCAGCTTTCCATTGGCAGAGGCTTTCCTGAGCACTTGGTAATCACAACATTTAGCAATTTTATGGTGCTTTTCAAGGATTTAAAATGTATAATCTTGAAATCTTCATGGCAAAATAGATCTCGTTGCAAGTTCATGGGAAAAGCAAGATTTGAACAAAGATTTGTGACTTGAACCTTAGTCTTTTAGCAAAATACACTAAAGTACACTTTTTCTAAAATAAGAGTCTTTCAGACCTTTATTAATGCAATCAAGGACATTAAGAACATCAAAATACATATATTAATGAATATAATGCACCACAATATATTTTATTACCAAAATTATTTGCAAAACTTTAAACATTGGTTACAATTGCAAACAAAGCTGCATATGTTTGGAGAAATGTATTCCTAAATGTATGCAATTGTTAGTCCAACCTTTTAAAAAAAGTTTCACCATTGATGAATTGAATTCAAGATAGCTGCAGAAATTATTAAGAGAAAACAAAATTAAAATCCTTAAAAATGACTCTTGACCCAGGAAGTCCAGTATTCAGGACTTCGGGACTTCAAGCAGAACCTATTTTCAGCCCTACCTGGAAATGCAAAAAATTGAAACATCTAGAATTTGTTCTCATCCCATTTTTTTTCTTTTTAGTGTCCACCTGCCAAACCAGGAACTTTCAAACCATGGTCTGTGAACGTGTGAATGAAGACATCTCTAGAAATTAGCTCCCCTTATCAAAGTGATTTTTATCTCCAAGGACCAACCAAAGCAGTATTGCTAAGCTGAAATCAGAACTGTATTCCGTGTCTGCCTTATTGATTGAGAAAGCTTTATAATGTAATTGTGGAAGCATCAGTTGAGCAAGGAAAATGTTATTGTTGATAAATTACTGCAGATGTTGTATACAACGAAGGGAGAGAGAGAAAATGACTTTTCTTTTATGAACAGAAAATTTGCAATGGTTTCTTTAAGCTTGAAGTGAAAATCAGGAAAACACTATGTATATGTTCACTTTTCAAGTGCAATCATGACATCCAGCCTCCAAAATTCAGCTTTAGCTGATTTGATGCAACCAATTAATCATCATCACATCTAATTTCTTCTTAATCTTTTGGATGGATCACTGAAAATGGGAAGACAGTTGGGAGAGGCCACTGTTTCATTTTTCTTTTGTGTACCAAGGATGAGAGAGGTAGTGTAATGGCTAACAGAGGCACTTTTGGCCTCTGTTTTCAGCTTCCTGGTCTTTCAAATTTGATAGAGTAAAATCAGTATTAGTCTGACCCTTAGTCAGAGTGAGACAATCACCCCAGGGAAGAGATAAGAAGCATATAATCACCCCATACCAATATCCATGGGATTATGATCCATTGAACTCAAGGGGATTTACTTCTGAACTGACATATACAGGATATCAATAATCTGTATGTGGACATATCACAGAAAGCTGTTTTTTCTCGTAATTTGGGGAATATTATCTTCAGTTTAATTTTGTCAAAAAATGGATAGGTTAAATTGAGGATTGTGGAATTGCACAAAAGCACAATTTGTGGAGGCTTATTCGGGTCTTCCTATATTTTGACCTATAGTGTTTGTTGAGTGCAGTGTTTATTTACCCAAACACTCCGCTACATGGATATTGATTTTTTTCCTTTTATCAAGTCTATGCTATGATACTTTTGTGTATAGGCTAGGATTATTATTATTGAATTCTGTACTCATGATGAATATGTCCCAAATCCATAAATTTTAAAACAAATTACAAAAAAATGAAACACATTGTACAATAAACATATTTTATACAGATAAGAACTTAAGGAACCCTAAAATATTAGAGAAATGGGAAGAATCCTGTACAAGTTGATCGTATTAATTTCATTTCAGGAGGAGAAATGTATAGGTGAACTGACTGGACCATCTTCCTGAAGATGAGTTCATAATATATCTGAAATCTTCTCCCATATCAAATCCCATTGTACTCTTTGTGCTATATAGCTCCTTACATTCTGTTAGGATCTTAGAATCCTAAATTTTAGAATCAATGTCAGATAGGATAAATTCATTTCCAAATGTTCAGAAACCAGGTAATGGTGTCATTCAAAGATCCCAACTTTGCCTTGGGCTCTTGGGATGTGGATTCTAGTTGATACCAAGAAAATTGTATAAAACCAATATGTACATTTCTAGAATAGAAAAACAACATACCACATTTTAGTGCTTTCTAACAAAAGAAATGAATCACTCAAAAGTGAATAGGTACATAAGCACTGGCAATCCAAATCTTGAATGGACCAAATATAGTCACATTATTTTCATGTAATTTAATTCCCAGTGATTTCAATGGATGTGCTCTAAGTAAAACTAAATTGTAATCAAATTTGTTGTTTTTACAAGTGGTTGCTGAGTAGAGCAATATAGTACAACCATGCTGTATATTAAATGTCCTTGTTATGTAAGCTCCCCATTGGGAGAGCGAGTGCATTCAGAGAAGCGTTGTGAGAGTTGTGTTGGAGAACACACAAACCAGCATACAGAGACACTGTAGTTTAAATAGGTTTTTACTTTCGTGGAAATAGAGGTACCAGAGTCCATCAAACAGTCCAAGCCATACACGGATAATTCAGTCAGTCATCAATGTCTTTCAGTTAAGGGATAATCCAAATAACATAGTCCAGTAATCATATAATCAGTCTGGTACACAAAGTTTGCTAGCAGTTGCAAAAACTTACAATAGCTCATGGCACTCAGATCAGATGAGCCTAGCATCTAACAAACAGAGACAGAGCTAACAGTCCTTCTGGCTCCCTCTTATGGTTGATTGAGAAAAACAGCAACCAATCACATTTTACAGTATGATTTAAAGACACAGTTACAACATTGTTACATGATTTATATATTGCCAACCCAATCGTTAGAATTATATTCCTAATATTCTTCCCTTTGGATTGGACAATATATAAATCTTACAATCTTAATCCGTATTCCTTGCAACAACGTTTATGCTTTATATTACCTTGGGCCTTGGTAAAGTGGTCTGCAATGTTGTCCTCAGACATACAATACTCCAGTGAAACTAATTTACTATTCACACTTTGCCGTACATTCAGATATTTTATATCTGTGTGTTTTGACCTAGTTTTTACAGCAAGATTGGATGCCATCTGAATTGCTGCTTGATTGTCCTCATAAAAAACAATAGGCTTTTGTATATTAATTCCCATATCCAGTAGGAGTTGTTTGTAACAAACTACATCTGTACATAATAATGACAGACATGAGTACTCAGCCTCCATAGTCGATAAACTAAAATGTTTTTGTCTAATAGACCACCATCCAATTAGTGCCTTTCCCAGGAATACAACAAACCCTGATGTTGATTTCCGTGTAAACACATCTGTAGCAAAACTTGCATCAGCATATGCAGTTAAGTTCAGATCATCTCTAGGTTCAAAATACAATGCGTAATGCATTGTTTGCTTAAGATATCTTAATATCCTCTTAGCAGCTTGCCATTGCCTTTCAGTAGGTTCAGCATTAAACCTGGCTAATTGATTTACACTATATGCAATGTTGGGTCTATACCAATTACTCATTTACGATAAACTACCAATTAATGATTGATAAATACTTTTATCAAACATAGGGCTTTTTGCATCATCATGGCTAAACTCCTGACCCATTAGAGTTTTAGCTGGTTTACACAGAACGTTCTGAGTAGCTGGTTAATCTTCTCAGTTTGTGAGATTTTGTATCCTCCCCTAGTTTTATCTATCTTTTATCTATCTTTAAAGATAATGCCTAATCTCACCGAGATATTTTATACTGAACTTCATTTTCAACAGTGTAATAATCTCAGTAGCTTCTTGCTCAGTTTTAGTGATTAATGCTATGTCATCAGTGAACAATAGCAACAATGAAATCACACCATCACTTACTTTCTTAAACAAACATGGATCAGCTATGCCAACTTTAAAACCCATCTTAGTTACGTAATTCCTTCACTATGCATTGATTCAATTCATAGCCTGATTGCTTTAAGCCATAAAGACTCTTTTTTAACTTCCAGCAATCAGTGTTATTACCAGTGTTTAACCCTAAAGGCTTCTTTAAATATACAGTATGTTGCAATGGTGCATGGAGATATGCCGTCTCAACATCTAAATGATTCACTACATATCCATGCCTAGCTGCCCCAACTAATGATACACGTAATGTTGTAACCTTTAGACTAGGTGCAAATATCTCATCATAGTCATTGGATGACTGATCAAACCCTTGTGCTACCAATCTGGCTTTATGTAGTCCCACCTACACTTGTTTTAATCTTGTAGATCCAGTTACATCCTATGGCATGTTTACTTGGGGGTAACCTTACATTTTCATACACCTCTTGCTTTTGTAAGGATTTTAGTTCCTTTTTCATTGCTGTTTTCCAAACTTTCTGTTCCTCTTTAGGATACAGGGTTAATTCATGATACGTAGCAGGAACTTTATCTACTTGACATGCTATAGTAGCTTGATATCTGTCAGGTGATCATGTTACATGTGTTGAAAGTCTAGGTATTTCAGGCTCACCAGTGGACTCTCCTGTTTCACCTGCTCCCGTTCTTCTAGTTCCTCCTGTACCTGCACTTCCTGTTTAATTTCTGGTTTTACTATTTCATCACTGGGGGCTACCTGGGTGTCGATAATTACATCGTCAGTTGGTTCTAATTTATTCCACCCCATGTGTTCTATAAACTTAGCACTAGCGCTACAGTAAAACTTAGTTGTGCCCTTCTCCCAAAATCTAAACAATCTATGGTTGGCCTTGTAACCTACGAAAAATAACTGTCGAGTTCTTTTCTGCCCTTTCAGTCGCACTTGTGATGGTATATGCACCTATGCTGGGGCTCTGAATGGTTTTCTGCCATGCCACCTAGTGAATGGTAATTCACCGGATGTTGCATTCACCACATTATCTAAAACATGGTTACTACACATCATAGCTTAACCCCAAGTATTTCCGGCAAACCTGAATCAGCTATCATAGTTCGAGCCATGGCCTGTAATGTTTGCCCCCTTCGTTCTACAAACCAGTTATGTTGTGGTCTATAAGGAGCAGAATGTTTGTGCTCGATTCCAGCTGTTCTTAACATAGTTTGGAATTTATAGTTGGTAAACTCAATCCCATTATCAGTAACTAAAGTAATGACCTTGGCTTTCATCTTTCCCTCCACAAACCTCAGCCAATTAAAGAAATGTTGAAATGTTTCTGTTTTGTTTTTCATTAAATAACAGAAACCGTATCGGGAATAATGATCTATGATACTCAAAACATAACAAGCACCTCCCAAACTGGGTTTTTAAGGTCCAATTATATCAGCAAAAACAGTTTCTAGAGGTTCCTTTGTTCCTCTGTTTGCTGGAGTAACTTTGCTTTTCTCTTGATTGCAAACATTGCAGTTTAAATATTTACTGCATGGTTTTAGTTTTATTCCCTCTGCTAACTTAACAGTTTGTTGCAGCATCTTGAAATTAATGTGCCCCATGCGTCTATGTAGTAAATGTATGCATTTTTCATGAGGTTTAACTTTATGATAAGCTGTGTTAGCCATCTGGCCATCCGGTATAACATACAAACTGTTTTTTAAAGTAGCAGTAACCCTGTTACCCACCTTTTCAATAATACAGCGATCGCCCCTAAAGGTTACCACATAGCCAATGCTAACTAGAGCCCTTACTGATAATAAATTAAATTTCAGTTTAGGTACATATAGCATTGGTAACTTCTCCTTTAGGAATGAACAACATGCATTACCTTCACCAGCTGCCTTCACCTTCCATCCATTTGCTAAACATACATGTTCCTTGCTCATGGTCATTTGTACAAACCTTTTTCTATCTCTAGCAATACACTGTGATGCTCCACTATCAACAACCTATGAATCATGGTCTATTGGTGCATTGCTAGACATAGCCAAAGTAGATCTACCTAAGTTGAGATTAGCATTTTTTCTAGCTCTTCCAGCATTCTGTTGTTTTGCCTTTTTACAGAAGTGAGCTATATGTCCCTTAGCCCCACAAGAAAAACATTTTCTAACAGTATAGGCAGTAGAAGGTGACTCCTCATGTTGTGATGGTTTCTCTCTCAGTTGTTCCCTCTCCATCCTTCTTCTTGACTCTTCCAACAGTTGTGCAGTAATGTCAGTCAATGTTAGTTCATTTTGGGTTAGGACTTCAAGAGAGACACAAAAACATCATAACTCTCATCCAGTGAGGAGAGTATGATATAAACTTGATGTAGCTCAGAAAAGATTAATTCTTTTTCATGTGGCTCCTGAAAAACCCCTTTCATGAAGTTTAAATGAGCTAACATATCTCCACCTCTCAGAAGACGTGCCCTAAACAGTTTGCGTGTAAGATGTATGTGTGCACCTACAGTGTCACGTACATAAATCCTCTTCAAATTCTCCCAACATCTTGCAGCAGAATTTCTCCACTAATATATATTAATTGTTGGTCATTCAGTGTTAGACCAATAATACACAACACCCATTTGTTGCATTGCTGAAAATCTGCTATCTTCTTGGCATCATCATCGTTATCTGGGTTCCAAGCAGTTACATCCAGTGGATTCTGTACAGCATCCCATAAACCTTCCCTACACAGGAGTAGACTGCATTTCATAGACCAGGAAACATAGTTTGTTCCATCCAACCAGGTTATCATCGATAGGCTTGTTGATGGTCGCTTGCCATCTTCTCCAGGATAGTACAATCACTAAATAAACAGCTGTCTGTATGTGGTATTGCGTATCAACACCAACTCTCCTTTAGCTATGTCTGGTACACTCTGGGTCCATAACCAGTGTTAGGTAAGCTCGAGTTAGGTAAGAGTGAGTACGTCAGCGAAGCTTTGTGAGAGTTGTGTTGAAGAACACACAAACCAGCATACAGAGATACTGTAGTTTAAATAGGTTTTTACTTTTGTGGAAATAGAGGTATCAGAGTTCATCAAAAAGTCCAAATCATACATGGATAATTCAGTCAGTCATCAATGTCTTTCAGTTAAGGGATAATCCAAATAACATAGTCCAGTAATCATATAATCAGTCTGGTACACAAAGTTTACTAGCAGTTGCAAAAACTTACAATAGCTCATGGCACTCAGATCAGATCAGCCCAGCATCTAACAAACAGAGAGAGAGCTAACAGTCCTTCTGGCTCCCTCTTATGGCTGATTGAGGAAAACAGCAACCAATCACATTTTACAGTATGATTTAAAGACACAGTTACAACATTGTTACATGATTTATATATTGCCAACCCAACCGTTAGAATTATATTCCTAACAGTCCTCATGTACTACAAGATCATAAAAAATGAGTTATGGTATTGTTTTATAATAAGGTGAAATAAATCAGTTACAACTCTTGTTTGTCATTTATTAAACAATACTTTGCATTTGATGTTGATAGCTACTATTTTGTGTTTTGACAGAAGAAATAAAAGAGATTGTTTCATAGGGCTGTCAATGTCTTGATATCTCTACTTTATTGAGCTCTAATATTGATACATGAGATGGGCAAATCAAAGTGCATTACTAGGCCAGTGACCAGTTCTGCCTTCATTTTTTGGGGGGCAAACAAGATTCATCAAGATTCTGGGCTTAATCATGGTTGATTCTGCATTACAATTTAGGATGAGATAATGTCAGTGTTCCAAATATCATGCAGAATTAAGTCAGAGCTCAAGAAATAACTTTCATCAAAGTTCCAATTTAATAAGATAGACATGTTGACACATTTGTGGAATCCCGAATCTGAAAGCTTCCTTGGATTCCCATCCAGTTGAAAGTTCAAAACCTTGCCCCACAACCATAAATCCATCACATGGTCCAATTTCTGCCATGTTGGCATTTCCACCCATCTAGTTCCGGTCAGGTGCAGAGGTGCAGAGACAAAAGATGACCTTGGGCTTCTAGAAAGGAATGTGCTATTATGACAACAACACATTCTACAATTCTACTCCTTACTATTCCCCATCCCAATTACTACACTAATGAAACAGCATAGTAAAATAATAGAGAGTGTGGCAGGCCAAACATCCTAAAAGGAATATAACTGCAGGCCTGGCAGATGTTCCTTTTTACTTGCAGCTGCAATTCACCACAATTAGGCATTTTGCATCATAGAAACAACACTATTCCTGAGGCATTTGATGTTACTGTGATGATCACCTCTGAAGCATCCAGGGCCTGAGTTCATGACAAAAACTCTTCTCATCATTGAAAATTTTGGATGAAGTTGTTGGAATGACGTGAAGGAAAATAATGGAGATGTATCATTTCAATCTTAATAAGTGGTTTGTGTAACTTCATGAGGCATATCTAATATCTTGTTGAAGAAAAAGATCATCCTGAAACCCTACTTTTTGGTTTTTTATTCACTTGATTCATTGGAGAAACCCATTCCTTAGCTGATCTCTAGTTTCAGAGAGAAATTGTTTTTTTAATCACTGGCCTCTTTTAAAAGCTAACAAAATCTGTGATATAAAATGTGCCCATAAAATGTGATGTTAAACAAGAATTCAAATTCACTGTATCTGCTCCGTGGTATTTGCAAAAGAAGGGATAGATATCAATAACATCTTGTTATTAATGATTCTTCATAAGAAAGCTACTTTTCCAGGAAGCATGCAGATTAATTTTACCTGCATAAGTTACAGACATTTCTAAATGATCTTACTCTTTTATGATCAATCTGGATGTCTGCGCTAAATGTAACATTTTGAAAAATAAACATGTATTTAAATGCTTTTGTTGTTTTTACATAATGTTATGATGACTCAGGAGACACACAACTTCTCTCCCTCCTGGATGTTTGCCAGGAACAACTATGCTTTGAACAGAAGAAGGTTTTCTCCTTTTCTCCATTTGGCCGCCAAATGCAGCACATTAGTCCCTCCCCATGGCCATCATCAAAGATGAACATCATTCTCATTTATGGGAGAAGATATTTCACAAAATGTATGTGGGGGAAGCTAGATTTGCCTAGATTACAGTCACTGGGAATCAAATGTTGTATTCTCTACACAATTCAAATCTGGATTTTATTTCTTAGATGTGGCCAAAATGTATAAATCAATATGGACCATTAATTTTATACAGAATAGAATACAGAATAAGAGAGGTAGAAGAGACCTTGGAGATCTTCCAATCACCTGCTCAAGGGTCCAATCTCTTCTTAAAAACCAATATACCACCATTGAATCATGCAGCCATACGTGGGTAATTTCCATGAACTGTAAAGAGCCACAAAGGTCATCAGAGGTGATGATATATTGGTCTATACTGAAAGCTGTTCTGTCACAAAAGTTATTTTGATAGCTTCAAAAGTAAAATTCAAAGTGGTTCTGATTTTTATGTCACCTGTAGATATTTCAGGCAGGAATGTGTGAGAATAACTCCATTTTGCAGTAAGTAAAAGAATAACATGGAAAACACAGAATTCAAAGGGTAGGCATTCAAAAGATTAAATGGGAAACGGTGCAACATACCAGAAGTACATCATTCCTTTTATTCAAAACCTCTATCAAACAATTAAAATCTAGAGCCTCTGGTGGATGCTTCTTGTCTTCAGTTATCCAACCTGAAAAAGAAATTGTGAAATGATTCTTGAGATGTTGAGTCACAAATATGTTGTTTGTTTCACCAAATTAGTTCTCCTTGAATGAAATGCCATTAATAACAGTAGTACAAATGTGCTACTGTTTTCCAAAAGTTCTGTATCCAGACAATGCTTTTGATTATTTGCAGATTATTAAGGAGCATACAATAAAAATGGACTACAATTCCAGAATATTTGGGACCAATAAAAGGAAGTGTTTCTTTTCAAAGCAGGTAATTACATTATGGAATTTGCTTCTACGAGATGTCAAGGTTACCAATGTAGGTCCCCATTCTATAAGAATCTGAGATTTCACTTCATCAGTTCAGTTCTGGGCATTCTTCTTTGATGTCTTTGATAATCCTAGCTGTTTCCAGAAACGCATATGAGGTCCCAGAGCAAACTTCTGGGAAAGGCAAATGCAGCAAAGTCAAATCGAAAAAAATGGCAAAGCCTTTTCTTCTGCACAAGGGATAATTCACCGAACATCTCTTCTTCTAGCCAGTTATATGTCCGCTGGATCTTGGAGTCCGTGAACTCGGGCATCTGGATGTTATCAGGAAATCCATTCCGGAGCATCAAATGGTGCACTTCATTGTCAAGAAACCCAAACATTATTATATAGTCATATTGAACAAGACATGGATGACACAGCTTAACTAAGGGTGTCCATTCAACACTGGCATTCTTCAATCCACTGTACATGATGTAGTCAATGAACTCTTTGAAGGTTAGATTGTCTGCTATCCAATGCATGTAAGCAGAAACGAGTCTGTGGAAAGGATCCCTAATGAAAACCACTTTTGTGTAGGCTTTAAGCAGAGCTTCCATTGATGTCAAGTTATGTTTACTCAAGGCCATTTTATCACCAAAGTCCTGGTGATAGGGGACAGGCACTTGCAATGTGACATTTGTGTTCTCCAATATTACTTCCAATAGCTGCTCCCACTCTTCCACCCCGGTGCCTGGTATTTTGCAATACAGGAAATTCAGTTTGTGATTCACTGCAATAGAAGAGAGTAGTTGGGAAGCTTCCTTTTGGGTAGCTGGAAGTTTAGTGAGTTTGCTCTTTTTCTTGCAAAAAGACCGCAATGTCTTTTTTCTGACCTGCTGAATATGTAGAAGAGAATCAAATGTGAGGGGTACATCAATCTCCTCTTCGATGGTCAAATGGTCTGTAAACATAGGATGGTAAAAGCTATTCAAGGATGTGAATCATCAACTGCTTGATAACATTTGTCCCTTTAGTTCTAAATAGCCGATAACCCGGCATTGCCTAGGCATTTATTTATGGGGGGAAATGTCCGGATCAAATGTAATTTCTACTGTTGTATTTTCTCCCTTCACAGAGGGAGCCCATTGTGGAGTACTGTGAAGCCATTATCATGGCAACTCTACTGCGCTGTACAGTAGAACCCAGTATGGCACAACAGGCTGTATCTTAACAGAACACACACACCGAGGGGTATTAGGGGTGTCTTACCCTCACAGTATTTTTCTCCAGAGAAATTGTTAAAGGCGTTCCAGAGCTATGCTGGAACACCCACACCCACCCACACCCACACCCACACCCACACACGTGTGTGTGTGTGTGTGTGTGTGTGTTCCCCACTTTTTTGTCTCCTCCAGTTGTGCCACTGAGTAACCAGCAACTTTGTTCCCTGGCTTTTTTTCTCCTACTACAAATTGCTGATCAAATAATGAACACTTGAAATAAATACCATATTCATTTTACTGCTATGCTATATCAATGAAGTTACTTTTTTATATTATTAAGATACTTTTTTGAAAGGAAGAGGAGGAAACAACTAAGCATAAGTTACTCTAGTACTATTATTTGCTTTTTATGTGTTACCAGGTCACCAAAATTAGTCCTCTGTTAGGGAGCCAGGATTCATGGGCAATGTTAATAAACTGTAACAGATATATATGTCTGTATAAAAAAAGAAAGAGAATATGGCAGATTTGAAGGAGTGTTTCTCCAATTAAGCCATATGTGTTAGGGACAGTTGACTTTTGTTTTAATAAATTTATTAAAATTTCCTTGGCCTCTATTGCAAGAGACCTATTAAATATCTTGATTCTAGGAACATGGGAAAGTGCCTTCCACTGCCTACATTGCCTCAACACACATCTTTGCTAGTTGAGGCAAACTTAGTGTTGCTTTCAGATCAGGGATGTGGGGGGTATCTTACCTTGCTGCTGAGGGGTAGAGAGATGATGGTGCCACCATAACAGGGAAATAAAACCTATGCAAGTAAAGATGATGGTTCGAGGGAGAAAACGCATTGTCTTGTCTGTCTTACCCAAGGGAGAGCGGCTAAGGAAAACAGAAAGCAATCATCTGAAGCCCTGTCCACTCTTCGATGTTTATTCTGGGCAGCAGTAATAAGGCTAAAGTACTGTTTGAACATGCCTGGACTTTCCTTGCTGATATAACTGTGACAAACAAAAGGGGGAAAAACCCTATTTCATGTTACACTGTTGTCTTTCTGAACATGATTATGAAAAACTCACAACTACATTCAGCTTTAACCCTACCTCCCACCAAAACCTTTTCTTAAATATTTTTTTAAACTCTAGCAATCACCAATGTAATTGGATGTTGATAAAACTAGTAAGAGGGATCATATATTTAACAAATGAATTCAGGGAATAGAGTTTTCTCTGTAAATAGACAGAAGCAAGAAGTGGTGTCTTTCTTCTAGAGACATCACTGTCTCCTGAATATGCTCTTTATGGGTCTTTGCTACAAAGTGATGCTATGTGATCAAAGAGCTAATGGCTTCCCTAAGGTGCAATAGCACTTAGACTTATATACTGCTTCACAATGCTTTTACGGCCCTCTTTGAGCAGTTTACAGAGTCAGCATATTATCCCCAACAATCTGGGTCTTCATTTTACTCACCTTGGAAGGATGGAAGGCTGAGACAATCTTGAGCTGGTGAGATTCGAACCGCCAAATTGCAGCTAGCAGTCAGCTGAAGTAGCCTGCAATACTGCACTCTAACCAATGCACCACTTTAGTTCTTACTAAAAGTAAAGGTTTCATAGAAATTTTCCCCAGCAGACACTTCTGAAATATGATAGATTGCAATTCTCATTACCATCAGCTAGAATGACTAGGCCACTAGAGGAACTGGGAGATATTGTACAGTGCATCTGGAAAGCCCCCCAAAAGAAAAGATTGAACTTTTTGATAACAAGTCCTTCGGAGAAATAACTATCTTTCTTTAAGCAACTATCTTCAGAAACTTTTTAGGGGCAGTCTGTTAATTCCTTTATGAAAATACAAACTTTCTGTATAAACTCACCCAATACTAAAGACTGAAAAAAGACAACAAGAAACAAAAATATCTTAATTACTTGTTTTTAGAATAGATGTATCATATTAAAAAAGTTCAATTAATCATTACTTTCTTAAATTGCCTTAATTTTACTGAGACTATGAGTGAGAATTCAATTAATATTTTATATGCACAGTACTTAGCATTAAAACTGGAACCTTATACACTAGTAGGACTGAGTTGACATTTTTATATCTTCCCTCCCGCCATTAATACATTTAACTATCTATATAATGAGCATAACTAGTGGCAAGTCTCATCCAACAGAGCCTCTCTGGATACAGAGAGGATGAGAAATCATCTACTTGTACTCAAGACACCTACTCCTCATGAGAAGGCCAAAGGACATTGATTAACTCATGAGTTTGCCCATCAGGAGATGAGGAGATCCATCAAGCTCTCAAGCCCAGCAGAGCTGATATGAACAACAGGTTCATAAAAAAACATTTTGAAAGAATAAACCAATTTAAAGAATGCAAATAAAAAATAAGAAGCTAGATAAGAATTTTTAATAGTTGGAAACAAAGTAAGAGACCAGACAAATGTGAATTATTTGATTTCATATTTGGAATTTTATGACTTTTACTTTTATGATTTTTGAAATAATTAAAAACAAAATAATATCCTCATGGAAATATAAATTGTTTGGTCTTTCAGGAAAAAATGATTAGTTGATTAAAAAAAAGAAGCTAAAGAAATTTGAGGCAGGCTATGTGATTCCGTGTGCCGTGTGTGTGCCGTGTGTGTTTAGTCATGCCAGCCACATAACCACGGAGATGTCTTTGGACATTGCTGACTCTTCAGCTTTGAAATGGAGATAAGCACTACCCCCTAGAATTGGGAACGACTAGCACAGTGATGGCAAACCTTTTTTGGCTGCTGTGCCAACAGCTAGGGGAGCACAGGGGGGTTGTGCGCTGGCGTGCCACACCCATAATGCTATGCACACACCACTCCAGTGTGCACACATGTGGGCGATTAGTGAGTCCCCACATTTGCCTTGGTTTTTTGCCTTGCCCAGCCTCCAGAGGTTTTCCAAGAGCCTGGGGAGGGCGAAAACAGCCCCCCCGCTGTCCCCAGACGCCCTCTGGAGGCCCCAGGAGTTTCCCTGAAGTCTCTGGAGGGCAGAAAATGGACCTATGAGGAATCCGGAAGTTTGGGAATGGTGACTTCCAGTTTATCCGTAGGGCCGATTTTTGACCTCCGGAGCTTTCAGGAGGCTTCCCCGAAGGCTCCAGAGGGCGAAAAATGGACCTGTGGGCAAACTGGAAGTCACGTCTGGTTTGCTCATGGGGTAGTTTTTCATGCTTTGGGGGCTTTGGGGAAGTCTCCAGAGGGCAAAAAATGGCCTCAAAAGAAGGCCAAAGTCAGCTGGCCAGCTGACAGGGCATTGCCTTGTGTGCCCTGATAAATGGCTCCGCATGCCACCTGTGGCACGTGTGCCATAGGTTCGCCATCATGGGTCTAGTACATATGTGTGGGGGAATCTTTACCTTTACCTTATGTGATTTCACAAAGGAAACACTAGATGTTGCTAAAGATTCCAGTTAGAGAAAAAGAAAAGTCTGTTTTCTATCCTTTTGAATTTGATAACCAGGAATGAAACTTACAAAGATGACAGATAAAAGTATTACCTTGGGGACCTTTCAAAGGCTTTTTTTTTTTTTGAAGAAATATGAAATAGGCTTGCAGCTACAATAACAACAACAATATTTGCTCATGAAAAGGTACCATTTAAAAAAGATCTTGAACGAGAAATGAAAGATGCAAGGGAGAATATCTTGGAAGAATTTACAGATTGCCAGAATGAAGAAATAAAACAAAACCCAGCATATGCCAAAATACCAGAAAATAAAATAGAAGTTTTGAACTGTAAAATAGAGATGAAAACTAAAGTGAAAATACAAATGATAACCCAAGGGATGAAAAACAACCTGAATAATGGCTCATTACTGGATTTACAAAAGAGGGTGGTTAAAGCTCTTAACCCCCCCCCTCCCCGACTGAAAAAAGAAAACCAGATTGTGCTAATTTAAGGATAAATGAAATATATGTCAAAGTTAATGATGTCTTTATAAAACAGTTTTCCTCTTTCCTCTACTGATTGGGCATATATTGATATTTCTTTCCTTAAGAACTCTAAAAAAATTAAGACCCTCTTAAGTTGCCAGATTTTCTAACAGCATGGCTATAAGAGAAAATATAATATTCACATTAATACTATAATGGACCACTACAAAGATAAAATTGCAATGTCACAGTTCCAAGGAAGAAAAGGAAATTTTAGTTATGATTTATCTGATCCTGTTGGTTTGCATAATGGATTAAAACACATATAATAATTCTGTAATAAAGAACACCAGTCTGTCTTCCAGGAGCTTAACACTGCTACCACATGGGGCATTCCTTGTCTTATTTTGAAAGCACATAAAAATATAAATGACTATGGCACTTTAAAACAAAACTTACAAAGAAAAGAAAATCCCTCCGACCACCCTGTTTGATGTAATTATTTTTCCTCTTTTTAATCTTATTATTTATTTACAGAATGTAGAGGCTGCACCAGCCAGAAGCTGTTAATGCTAAGAAAACGAACAGAATTGGAAGAGGAAATTAAGAGAAAAGAGCTGGAGTTAACAATGAACCCAGACGACACAAAGGTTAAGGAAGGGAGGTGTGGTTTTCTCGATGCTACATATTATCATATATGATGGACCTGCCGAAGGTTAAGCAGAAATGATTTAAACTGTTAAAAGTTAGTTCAGTAAGAAGAAGCTAAGGTCAATGTAGAATGTTATTAATTTCTTTATCTCTTTTTTCTCAATAGATTTTAGACTGTGTTAGTTAAAAATCCATACCATGTACGGGTTCTGGGAAGTCGGGGGGGGGGAAAGGAGGAGGGGGGTTGGGGGGGAGGGAGGGAGAGGCACACACACACAAAAAATTGTACTTCAATGTCTTAATGATTGACAAATGACGAAATATTTGTGTTTTTTTTAAAGAAATAAAAATAAATATTTATCACACACAAAAAGAAATTACATCTGAACCAGACATTTTCCCTCTATAAATAAATACCTGAGCAACACCGGGTCATCAGCTAGTAAATTAATAAAACAAACAAACAAACAAATAAAATAAAATAATATATATATATATATATATATATATATATATATATATATATATATATATATATATATATATATATATATATATATATATATATATATATATATATATATAAGAAAATGTTTCTCAGAATCAATTTTTCAATCAGGAAGTGAGATATAGCTTATTCAACATTGATGTAGAAGATAGGAAATGGCCAATAAGATTGAGGCTCAGCAGAGTTGAATTTGGCCAATACTTTGGTAGCAGACCAACAGGAAATCTTAGGGCTATAGGCTAGATTGGAAAGTCAGAAAACATCCCAGAAGGGAAAAGGTAATGGCAAATTGAAAGAGAATATTTATAGTTCAGGGTTAAACTGTGGGGTCCTTGGTGCTCTCTGAGCTTGGTTATTTTCTTGCAGACTTTTCATTACCCAACTAGAGAATATCATCAGTCTGGAGAACACCAAGGACCCCATGCTAATAGCAAATGATTCCATACTATTGATACGAAAACTTTATCGTTGTGTTTATGGGTTATGGAAAATTCTTCCTCTCATACTAAGGAGGAAGAATTTGTAACAATTTATTTATATATTGCAGATGTGTGTGTGTAAAAGAGAGCAAAAGTTGCTGTTGTAGAAAAGAAATGCGAAGAGGGAGTCTATGTAATCTATCGTGAGCTCTTAAATGAGATGTAGGGAAAAAAAATAAGATAAAAGTGGCTTCATGACTTGACCTTCTTAACTCCCACCTTTACTTCAATAAACCTAATAGGGAAAGAGATGAAAAGGAAAGAACAAGTTAAGCTGCTAAGTAAATAAGAAGTAGCTCAGCTATTGTTGAGTGACTCAGGTGTTTGTGCATCATGTTGCTGCTCTGCCACTGAAAGAAACCAGTTGCCTTCAGTGGAAGGTGCTATTCATTTACTTGTACTGAAGAAAGTAATAAAAAGTAAAAGGGACGCTCAGTGGCTAAGACACTGAGCTTGTCAATCAGAAAGGTGGGCAATTCGGCATTTCCTAGCGTCGTGTAATGGAGTGAGCTCCCATTACTTGTCTCAGCTTCTGCTAACCTAGCAGTTCGAAAGCATGTAAAAATGCAAGTAGAAAAAATAGGAACCACCTTTGGTGGGGAGGTAACAGCCTTCCATGCGCCTACAGCATTTAGTCATGCCAGCCACATGGCCACAGAGACGTATTTGGACAGTGAGGGCTCTTTGGCTTTGAAACAGAGATGAGCACTGCCCCCTAGAGCCAGTTTTCACGACTAAGATGAGACTAGAATTCAGAGTCTCCTGGTTTGTAATCAGGTGCCTTAAACACTAGATCAAAGTGATTCTTAATATGTTGTATCCATATGTTGTCTTTTGTAGTGACACTTTATGGACTTTTACTGACATCCTGACTGAATTTACAAGGATTTCAGGGTATGGTTTATTGATACAAGAAGGGATATGGAAAGAATTGACCATTTGTTGCATTTTAAACAAAGCTGATATATTACTAAAATTGTTTATACTTCTCGTGAAGGGAAAACTAATTTCTTTATATATTTCTTTCCCCCACTTTACTATATTCTTATTTTTCTTTTTTATCTGACCTTCTCCTTTTCTTTATTAAAGGTTTGTATTAAATTTTATTGTTTCAATATAATTTTTAATAAAATTACTATTTTTAAAAAAGAAAGTTTCGAAAAACAGCCTATTCAGGAAGTAGTTAAAGCAGCCCATGAGTCACTTAACCAGACAGAATATAAAAAATGATCTAGTGTGTCACTATTTTAAAACTGCAGTAGCATATGGGCTTCCCAGCATATGACTCCTTGTCTGGTAGTGACTACATATGCTTCACACAAGGCTTTCTTCAAAAATATATTTCCTTATCTCTCTGTTTTTCTCTCTCTCACAAGTAGATATATTTTATTTTCCTAAGATTATGTGCTAGAACTCTTCAGTTTTCCTGAGGAGGTGAAACTGTCCAGGCTTTTGAAGCCATACTACCATTTCATTTCAACAGATTAAGTTGTCAGTTTTTCTCTGTCTCCAAATAGTTCATATAATACAAGCTCTTATTCAGAACCAAACTGGAAAAAACATTGGTTGTGTTATTTGGCTGCATGTTTTTTTTTTAAGAATTAGCCAATGCTGGGAAATGAATAGGATGGCCCGAATAATATGGGTTCTTCCAGTTCCTGCTTCTGTCCAATCTAGTCTGAAACAATTATGAGGCAACAAATGGACAGAACGTATCATGTTTACTTCTGCTGAAGAGTATGGGGGAAGGTTTTGTTGCACGATCCTTATCAATATTTAACCCTACTCATCTTTTTCAACATCTAACAAAATAAACTGCGTTTGTGTACAACCCAACGTTAAACACACTCTGAGAAATAATTTACATTCAAATAAAAGTTCAAATGGATATGTTAAAGATTGTGAGTCTTAACATATGTTCAAGCCCCTCCTCCAAGTCCTCCACAAAGATGCTTACATTTTTAACTCAGTTTCATGCTATTAGACATGCACTTGGCTGTCCCCAGGTCGAAAACACATTGCCTAATATGTGTACAGACCAATGTCAGCAAACATTGGTAAAAAGGATGGCTCATCCCTCAGCAAACTGATGCTATTGTTTCAGGCAGCAGATACTAGAATATCTCCCCACCACTCTTGAAATTAGCTAACTTGCCCAGGCAGGTTTCACAAGAGTCTTCTGAATAGTTCTCTTCCTTATTCTGCAAACAATAACTGAAACACCTCCACATTTATATAAAACTTTCAATCTATAGAGGGATCATCTTGGCTTCATGGTGTTTACTCTGGTATTTATAATCTGAAGAATTGTCTGCTGTTTACAGGTGTTTAGCCTGTCCTTGTGCCTTCATATAAGCATAACAGCAGTACCAGAAGCAATAGTATTTTTGGGTTGGGTCTTGCTCTTTAGCCCTATTGGTAATACGGCTAAAGGAGACTTGACTTGGATCTAGAAATGTTAAGTTTTACATCTAGTGGTAATACATTGCATAAGGTAATCTGGAGTGGAAAAGTGGTACACATATAAAATAGACTGTAAAAATGAATAAATGAATTCTCATGCAATCAGGCAAGCATATTTCATCTTTGCTTAGGGTGACCAGACGTCCCGCATTTGGTGGGACAGGCACGCCTTTTCATAAATTTTCCCGCGTCCCGCACAGTTCTTAAAAAAACACGCTTTTTTGGCGCTCGCAGCTCCCTCGCTTCCCTGCCCATCAGCTGCTAGCTCGCTGGGCTGGCTCATCATTTCATTCTATCCTACAAATTTAAGCCAGCCTAGCCTGCCGCTCACTGATTGGATTGGCCTGGACTCCAGCCAATCAGTGAGCTGGCTGAGATGGAAAATTTTCAGCACGCCGCGTTCTGAAAATTTTCCATCCCAACCAGCTCACTGATTGGCTGGACTCCGCTTAGCTTAGCACGCCTGCGTGAGTCTCCATTTCATTTCGTCTTTTGTTTTGGTTGCAGCTGCGCTTATTCACTGGTGAGTAATCATGGAATGGATTGGTACCGGTGGGAATCGGGAGGCGCTGGGGGGAGGAGGCAGCCCTCCTCTCCTCCTTCTCCCCCTTTGTGGAGTTCATTTCACCTCCTCGCGTCACAGCCAGCCCCTGTGCTGCGCTGCCATGGGCGGCAGAAGCTCCAGAACCGAGTAGAAGTTCTCTGCGCAAGTGAAACAGCTGCCGCCGCTCACGCAGAGAACTTCCACTCGGTCATGGACTCACGGAGCTTCTGCTGGCGTGGCGGCGCCTGTGCTGCGCAGTTCCCAGCGACCACGCCGCAAGTCCGTGAGGCGTGGTCGTGTCCCACTGCCCTCCCCTGCGGTGGCGGCTGTTCACCTCGTGCAGAGAACTTCCACTCGGTCACGGAGATTCTGCCGCTCGTGGCGGCGCAGCACAGGGGCCGCCACGGGTGGCAGAAGCTCCAGGACCGAGTGGAAGTTCTCTGCGCGAGGTGAAAAACAACCGCCGCTGCCACCGCCCTCCCCTGCTCATCAGCTGCTAGCTCGCTGGGCTGGCTCATCATTCCGTTCTATCCTACAAATTTAAGCCAGCCCAGCCTGCCGCTCACTGATTGGATTGGCCTGGACTCCAGCCAATCAGTGAGCTGGCTGGGATGGAAAATTCATCACAAGCCCCGGAACTGAGTGGAAGTGCGCGAGTGAAACAGCCGCTACCGCTCGCGCAGAGAACTTCCACTCGGTCACAGACTCACAGAGCTTCTGCCAGTGTGGCGGCACCTGGTCGTGTCCCGCCACCCTCCCCTGCGGCTCTCCTGCGGCGGCGGCCGTTTCAGTCACGCAGAGAACTTCCACTCGGTTCCGGGGCTTGTGCCGCCCGGCAGAAGCCCCGGGACAGAGTGGAAGTTCTCTGCGTGAGGTGAAATGGCTGGCAGCTGCCATGCTCTCCTGCGGCCGGCGTCCGTTTCAGTCGCGCAGAGAACTTCCACTTGGTCCTGGGGCTTGTGCCGCCCGGCAGAAACCCCGGGACCGAGTGGAAGTTGTCTGCGCGAGGTGAAACGGCCGGCAGCCGCCTCGCTCTCCTGCCGCCGGCGTCCGTTTCAGTCGCTTCCCTTGTCCGTCTCGATTGCTGGAAGCAGTAACAAACGGCGCGTCCGCTCCGCAGCGCCCTGACAGCCACCCCAGCCGGCGGCTACTGGGCCTCGCTGGAGTCAATTGCAAAACTGCGTTCAGCGCTTTGAGGACCTGAGGCATCTTGGGA
Organism: Thamnophis sirtalis; assembly: GCF_051295495.1. NCBI lineage: Eukaryota > Metazoa > Chordata > Lepidosauria > Squamata > Natricidae > Thamnophis > Thamnophis sirtalis. Next base: position 52,013,429 of record NW_028261386.1, read on the forward strand.
AATGCAGTTCCCTATCAGAAAGAATGGAGTAGCTGCGAATTTGTAACAACAACAGAAGATAATAACTTGGTGCTTCGCAGGTTACGAAAATCTCGTTTGATTTGCACACTGTTTTTTAAAAGTTAGATAAAGAAATTATGCTGTGAAAGTGACTAGAAAGCCCCCCCTCCCCTTCCTGTGTGCGAGAAAGGGAAGGAGAGGAAGGAAGGAGGGAGGGGGGAAGGAAAAGAAGAAGGGAGGGGGGAGAAGATGGAAGGAGAAAAGATGGATGGAAGGAGAATGAATGGAAGGAGAAGGAGGAAGATGGAAGAAGAAAGGAAGAAAAAGAAGAAGGGAGGGAGAAAAGAGGGAAGGAGGTAGGAAGAAAAGGGGAAGAGAGGGAAAGAGCAGAAAGACAAAGAGGATGAAGTTGATAGGCAAGAGGGAGGAAGGAAGGAAAAAAGAAAAAGGGAGGGAGAGAGGAAAGAAGAAAAGATGGAACTAGAAAGGAAAGAAGGGAGGGAGGGAGGAAAGGGGAAGACGGAAAGAGCAGAAAGACAGAGAAGGTGAAGGTAGATAGGCAGAAGGAAGGAAGAAGGAAGAAATAGGAAAGGAGGGAAGGAGGAAGGAACAAAGCGAAATGGAAAGAGCAGAAAGACAGAGAAGGTAGATAGGCAAAAGAAATGAAGCTGAAAGAATGGAAGGAGGAAGGAAGAGAAAAGGAGGAAGGGAGTGAGTGAGGAAAGAAGAGAGGATGGAAGGAGAAAGGAAGGAGGAGAGAGAAAAAGCAGAAGACGGATAAGGTGAAGGTAGATAAGCAAGAGGAATGAAGGAAGAAGTGAGGTGTCTCGAGGAGGGGGAAAACATTTAGTGACCAAAGTTACAATGGCATTGAAAAAAGTGACTGATGACCATTTTTCACACTTAGCGACAGTTGCGACCATTTTTCACACTTAGTGACCGTTGCAGCATCCTCATGGTCACGTGATCAAAATTTTGTTTGGCAACAAATTCTTATTTATGCTGGTTTCAGTGTCCTGGGGTGACCTTTTGACAAAAAATAAAATTTTTAATCAACCCCCCCCCCCCCGGTCAATGATGTCCCTCTTTACCAATCTGAAAATCTGGTCACCTTATCTTTGCTCAGTTGACTTCTTTTCAGTTTCAAAATCTTTAGGAATATTGAAATGTCAGTCTCTTCTCCATGTTTTCTACAATGCAATCTGTATTGAGTAATGTTTGTTTTTGAGATAGTGAGCATTTCTTACTTACTCATTTAACTGTTTTATATATTTCTCAAACTTAAACTGTAAGTTATCAACCTTTCAATCTATCGGGTATTCATGTAATGCATCCACATTTTTCTTACTTCTGTCATATCAGGTCCCACGTGTGCCTAATCATAACCCAAGTAATACCTTGGCAGCATTTTTTTCTTATTGTGAATGACACAGGTCAAAGTCATCTTTATAGTGCTGGCATTAAAGTAATTTTCTCTACCTTATTTCTGACATCATCTAAGAGGAATCTTTAGATCAGTGTTTCTCAGTCTTGGCTGGGGAATTCTGGGGACTGAAGAGCATGCATCTTAATGGTGCAAAGGTCAAGAAACAGTGCGCTAGATGAAATCTACTACGCTTTGTCATTTGTCATTTGTTCCTTTGGAAGGTGATTGGCAATGACCAGGAACAAGACCAGAAAAAGCAAATTTCATTCCAATATAATTTTCTGCCAACTCAAAGATATGTACACACCAATAACACTTGATATAGTGGGGAAATGCCTTCAACCAATATATGTAGAATTGTAAATAAAAATTTAGATGAAGTATCTAGTGAGAATTAATTGGTTTTTTTTTTTTTGCATTGTGAAAGGATTTAAAGAGATCTTACTTCATGCAATGTCTGGAACTTGTTTTACTGTTTTTAAATGCATTATTTTAGTGGCCAGTAAATGACATATTGTGAGCTATGATCCCTAGTTAATTGTTACTATTGAATAGGTTAACATTTAACCTATTTTTTTTTTCAATCTCTTTTTCATTGCCAACAAACTTTCTTTCTATAAGTGGCTACCTTTAGACAGCAATAGTCAGAATTGTGCTCACTGAGGCTTGAAGCATTACGCTTTCTAGAAGCTTGGTGTATTGTTTTGCTCCTAATTTTTCGTAAGTGGCAAAAGGAAGAAAGGTACCATTAGAAAGTTGGCAGATTATCCTCACTTAATAACCTCAAATTAGAACAGGAACCCCACCACTAAATACTGTGATTATTTAATGAACCATATATGATTGCTGCTTACAATTTTACTACTTCATTCTTCATTAACTCTGCTTGTTGCAAGCTGTTTGGGAATGGTGTTCATGCAAGCAGAGGATACTGTGACAATTATAAATATGAAGATTGTCTGAAAAGCTGGTTTTTAAAATCTTACTATACCTTTGATGGGTCTCTAAACAATACAGCCAGTAGGGGAGGACTACCTGTCCTTGTTGCCAAATATATAGCAATATGATCTGAGGGCTGGGCTGGGTTATGGGATGCCAAACAGGTACTACAAGCCATATAGTCTTTGGCCCATGGATTGTCCATCCCTATCCCTGTGTCATCTGGATGCACCCCTCTTTCCAGCACTCTGGGACCAATCTGTAAATAGACAACCAGCTCTTTTCACAGGCCTTCCAGGGTCCTAATAATGTGTTAAAAGTAGGTGAAAAGATAGTAAAGCCAATTCCTCACACTATCATAGTATTTCTATTTTCTTAAAACTCTGGTTCTCTAAGGTGAAACCTAGCAATTAAAAAATGCTAAGGAAATGGCTGAGTTCCTATAAGATTCTGAATCAGAATTTACCACCCCACTTGTAAACCTATACATTATTGTTTAATGGGATGTAAGAACTCAAGTACTGATATCAACAGAGAAGGGTGCACATAGAATACAGGAGGTGAATCAAAGTGTATGTGTGTCTGTATGCTGCATATTTATTTATAGTATATCTGTCTGTCTGTCTGTCTGTCAATCCATCCATCCATCCATCCATCCATCCATCCATCCATCCATCCATCCATCCATCCATCCCTCTACCACTACCTCTACCTCTACCTCTACCTCTACCTCTATATCTATATGAGTTAATCCTCATCTTACAACCATTTGTTTAGCTTGAACTTCCAAAGGTACTGAAAAAAGTGACCCTTGGACTTATGACTGTTGCAGCATCCCCATGATCATATGATCAAAGTTTTGGTAACTGGCATTATTTACAATGGTTACAATTTCCCAGGGTCAAGTGATCACCACCTGCAACCTTCCAAACGAGTGTCAGGCAAGCAAAATCAAAGGGGGAAGCTGGATTCACTTAATGTTCACATGATTCCCTTGATAATTGCAGTGATTCATTTAATAACTAAGGTGACCAGATTTTCAGATTGGTAAAGAGGGACACCATTGACCGGGGGGGGGGGGGAGGCTTGATTAAAAAAATTATCTTTTGTCAAAAGGTCACCCCAGGACACTGAAACCAGCAAAAATATGAATCTGTTGCCAAACAAAATTTTGATCACGTGACCATGAGGATGGTACAACGGTCGCTAAGTGTGAAAAATGGTTGCAACCATTGACTTATAAATAGACTAATGTTCTGAAAACCTGACCTAAATTACTATATATTTTAAATAGCTGTAAAGCTATGCTGAAAAAGTTGTTCTCAAGGTATTGTGATAAATTCAATAAAAAGAAGGGAATTCTTCATGAACTTAAGGAGAAATGAGAGTATTGGATAGTAAATGGGCAAATAAAATTACCAATCAAAGAGAATATTTGCACCTCAGGGTTGAAATGAGATGTTCTCTCCTACTCTTTCCTCTTCCTCTCTTCTCTCTGTCTCTCTCATCCTCTTTCTCTTTGTCTCTCTTCTCTTTCTCCTTCTTTTCCATTCTTCCTTCACTTATTCTTTCTTTCTCCCTTCTCTCTCCTCTTTGTCTCTTTCTTTCTCTCTCTTACCCTCTTTCTCTTTTTCTTTCTTTCTCTCTCCTTCTTTCCCACTCTTCTGTCTCTTTCTCTCTCCTTCTCTGTCTCTTTCTGCCTCTCTCCCCTCTTTTTTCTTCCTCTCTCCCACTCTTTTATCACTTTCTCTCTACCACCCAACCTGTCCCCATACTTATCTTCGACTGATCATGTCTGCAATAATTTACCTTTTCTAAATTGGCGCAGTTCCCTTACTGGATCCCTCGCTCAATCAAACACACACACACACACAACCATTTTTCTCCAAACTTTGGTCACAGCATGGTTCTGAGTTCGGCTGGTGGGAACAGCTTTCCCTTTCCCTGTACAGTTTAGCAGCAAGTCTAGCGGAGAACTGTCCCCATCCCCGGTGACCGGGGTGGAGCAGGGGTAGCGAGAAGGCAGGCCCGGCTCTTCTTGGCTTCTGCCTCTCCTTGCAGCATACAAGAAACCCCACGATCTCTGGTCTCTCTTGATATGGAAACTAAGCCCGGCGCATGATAGAGACATCACAAAGGAAACGGCCAATAGGAACAGCTCGTGGTCACAGATCAAAAGAGGAGATCGTGATGGAGAAAGAGCATCCATTAGCGCTGCCCTCCCTTCCTTCCCTACTTCTGTGCATCTTGAGACCACTGCGTAAACAGAATTTGCCCAAAAGTTTTTCCCGTGGACAATGAGCTCTTTGGCGGTCCGGACTAGTTTCCCCTCCTGCCTTGGAGGCGCCCTGCTCACCATCTGCTGGTGGGTGTCTCCGGCGATCTGCCACTGGTGACCAAAAAAGGCCCAACACCACGCGGAGAGCAGAGAAGAGCAGCACCATCGTTGCCTTCGCTCTTTCTCCCACCTTTCCATCCCGTTGGCCGCCAGCCGGAGGAGGTGGAACCGGGGCGGGGGCACAGAAAGGAGGCTAGGAAAGCCGCCCTGGACGGCTTTCTCACACACAGGACGGGTACAACCTGGGAGACACAGGGAAAGGTGCCCTCTCGCCAGCCCGCCCACCCACCCTTGGGCTCCGGGGGCAGCACCTCCCCAGCGCTGCCGCTATTGCACTGCTTCCTTCGCACCCTGCGGAGTTTCTCACACACAGGACAGGCGCGACCTGGGAGACACAGGGAAACTCCGCAGGTGCGAAGGAAGCAGCGCGGCAGCGGCGGCGCTGGGAAGGTGCTGCCCCCGGAGCCCAAGGGTGGGCGAGCTGTTGAGCGGGCGCCTTTCTCGCACACAGGGAAGGGGAGGAGGGCGGCAGCGGTTGTTTCACTAACCCCGCGCAGGTTACTAAAGGCCCTCAGCAGCAGCCACCACCGCCGCTGACCTCACACGGCGGTCCTTGCGGGCACTGCAGAAGCCCTGCCAAAGCGCCCCTTTCCCGGCTCGGAGCGGGATGAGCAGCGAGTGGGGTCTCATTTAAAATGATGGCCATGGCCGCTCGTTTGCTCCGCCGCTCTTGCGTGGAGGTCTGAGGAGGCAGAGGGATGGGAGGGGCATGAAGGAACCAGCACGGCGGCGCTGGGAAGGTGCTGCCTCTGGAGCCCAAGGGTGGGCGGGCTGGCAAGCGGGCACCTTTCTTGCACACAGGGAAGGGGAGGAGAGCAGCGGCAGCTGTTTCACTAACCCCGCGCAGGTTACTAATTCCCGGTTACTCACCAGTGAAGCAGCAAAACAAAGCAAACAGCCACGAAGCGGCGAAGGCGAAATGAAATGGAGACTCCTGTGACTCATGCGGCATGCTAAGTGGACTCCAGCCAATCAGTGAGCTGGCTGGGATGGAAAACTTTAAGCACGCCGTGGCGTGCTCAAAGTTTTCCATCCCCGCCAGCTCACTGATTGGCTGGAGTCCAGGCCAATCAGTGAGCGGCAGACTGGGCTGGCTTAGATTTTTAGAAATAGATGGGGGAACTAACGAGCGAGCTAGTGGCAGCTGATGGGTGGGGGAGCGAGCAAGCCCCAAAATAAATGGGGTTTTACTAGAACGGCCCGGGATGCGGGAAAAATTATGAAAAGGCGTGCCTGTCCTGCCAAATGCGGGACGTCTGGTCGCCTTATTAATAACTGTGTCAAACAATATGATAAACTTGGAGCAACTCCCTTAATCTTGCTTAGGAATGGAAATTCTGGTCCTAATTGTGGTTCCAAATTGAGGACTAGCTATATAAGGATATATAAATATATATTTTCAAATATAAGGAACTTCTCAGGCCTACTGTAATGTAAAAACAACCCACTAATATCTTTAAAAGGACTATCAGGACATAGAGAAGTTACATTACATGATTAGACTAAAGAACTGGATATACGGAACATTAGGCTTGCCTTGTGGTGGTTTAATTCTAATTCAAAATCTAATATTCTCAGAAATTCAGATTTGATGCAAGACCTGATAGCAATTGTCTTATAATTATTTATTCCTCCATTGCTATAATTTCTTCAGATATGGTAGCTCTTATTTATTGAATCAATAGTAATATTTCCTATTTTTACTCTCTATACTGTTAAAATATTCATGACTGGGAGAGACAGGGGAACAAGGTCAGCCAATGAATAGGCATAGCAACTAAATCAGCCAATGGTAGCTTAAACAGATCTGAGTCTTTGCAGAGAATTGAAACAGAAAGCAAGCAGTCTGCTGCTCTGAGAAGTAAACTAGCAGTCTGTCTGGGCTTGTCTGCTGATATGAAACTAACTGCGTGTGTTTGCCTGTAATTCTCCTACCTTGTGTTTACTTGGAAGAACCACCTGTTGATATTGTACATTTATTCATCTATTCTTATGTATATAAAGAAGTTAATGAATCCAGCTGAATCAGTTATCTGTGTCTTTCTGGATTTTTTTGCAACAGATTCTAACATATACTGAATATTTATACTATTTTGAATTTGCTTTCTGCCTATCATGATGGCTTAGTAGTATCTCTGTCCACGAAGTTTTAAAAATAACTGATTTAGCAGACATCACAAAAAGTTTAAACTGACACAGGGAAACAAGAGGAGAATATAGAAATATAGGCATAGACAGAAGAGGGAAGAATATATGATTGCTCTGGTTACAAATACAGAATATACTATACTTGAAGAATATATATTTCAAATCTTTAGATATCACTGCCAATTTCTAAGCATCAAGCTTAAAGTAGCAATAGCATAGCAATAGCAGTTAGACTTACATACCGCTTCATAGGGCTTTCAGCCCTCTCTAAGCGGTTTACAGAGTCAGCATATCGCCCCCACAGTCTGGGTCCTCATTTCACCCACCTCAGAAGGATGGAAGGCTGAGTCAACCTTGAGCCGGTGAGATTTGAACCGCCGAACTGCAGATAGCTGTCAGCTGAAGTGGCCTGCAGTACTGCACTCTAACCACTGTGCCACCTCAGCTCTTCTGGAATGCCATCAACTCTCTCATCCAATCTTTTCTGAAGTATTCTCCATATTTGAAAAGGTTACGTAATAAACCTGGAGTGTGATATTTCTCAGAGCTTCTGTGCACAAAAATTCCTTTTCTATGCAAACATTAATAAATGCAATTGAAAATTTAATACAGATCCCACCAACAACACTTCTTTTGATACATGACTATGTGCAGGGCCAAGAGTGCAGGAATACAGAATGACTTTCCTCCAGATATGAAATCATTGCAATTTATATCCCAATACTATTGTCAACATTCTGGAAGCTTCTTATGCTAGGACAGATTAAAATGGATTTTGGGGGTAAAGGGCAGTGGTGCAATTCAGTTAGTTCTATCTGGTTCGGGTGAATCAGTAGTGGTGGTGGTGGTAGGCTCTTGTTTTTGATGTTCTGCGCATGCATAGAAGGTCCTGCATGGAGGCGCGCACACTCACATTTGTGAACCAGTACTGAAGGTAAGTTGATTTCACCCCTGGTGAAGGGCATCTAATCAACCTTTGCCATCTTATTGGAAGGATATTTAAGAACATTTTCAGTAGGCAAAACAATAAAAAGGAGTAATTAACATATCTTTACATAAGTGCTAAAAGTTTTAACTTGTCCTAAAATGTGAAAACTTGAAACACAGTTTTCATAGATATGCACATGCCCTTTTATCAATGGAAGTGGATGGTGTTTCTGTATCTGTCATAAAATCAGCCTGGAATGAGCCTATCTACAACTGGTGTTTGGGGCAACCCATTCACCATATTATTTGCTTCACACTGGAAGACATTATTGTGACTTCCATTGCAGAGGAGGTATGGGTTGGCCAGAACCATTTCCTTCAAGGAGGAGGTGTCTTCCAGGAAGTTCAAATCCCTCTGGATAGATCCCATGCCGTATTCCGAGTCAAGGCTGATCAAGGATTGGTTCTTGTCCATGAAGACGACTTTTATTGGGCCTGGCATGGCCAAGAGGGGGTTGGTCACTTCTGCCAAGGTATGTTGCCTCTTCCCACCACAAGATCCTTGCAACGCCTCGAAGGCCTGGGCAGGATCCATTTCGGATTTCCCTTCCGTTTCGATTCCTTCATCGATGAATGTTTCCATCATGCTGGTTTGCACTTCATAGTTCATCCTATAATTTATGAATAAACCAGTTATATTAGGATATGATTCATGGATTAGAGAGTCATTTTGTGGGTGGATATTGCATTTATGGGCCAGTGTTACAGAAATGGTGTTCTGGAAATATATCAACCAATGAAAGGAGAGGAAGGGGTTACAAGAGAGTAAGCAGACAGACAACAGTGAACACACATCTAAATGAATGCACTGTCACCAATAGCCATGACTATGCTCACCAGATCAGAGAGCCAGGAATCTGGTAGGAAAACAGTTGACATATTCCCCCTTGTTGGCCTGCTTATTCTCTTGCAATCCCTTTGTCAGGCCTGCAGTGGTTCCTTTAAGAATCTTTGGCCTGCCACACTCTCTCTTCTAGCTGCATCTTTAAAATGTGTATTCATTTGGGGGGGGGGATAGCAAGGGGTAGAATGTGTTGTTTTCAAAATAAAAAAAATCCTTCCTAGAAGCTCAAGGTTATTCTTTGTCTCTGCACCTTGGCACCTGACCAGAACCAGCTGGGTGGAGATGCCAGCGTGGAAAGAGAAGATTGGACCATGTGATGGATTTGTGGCTGTGGGGATAAGATCATGAACTTTTAACTGTGTGGACTCCCAGGAAGTTCTTCAGAATTGGGATTCCATAGTACAATGCCAATTAATTTCATGCAATATAAAAGTCATCACAAGTTGCTTGGAAGTATTACTATAATCATTCTTAGGGCGGGGTCCATTTGAGGACTTGGCCATTCTTTCTGTAAAAGTCCCTGATTACTTAATTTAGAGCTACTTGCATGGTTGACCACTGAGAAGTGACTCACTAGTCAGATAATATTTGCACATGATGGATCAGTTCCTCCTTTGGAATAAAAAACACATGTAATGTAATTCTATTTCTCTGCAATGAGAAAAATTTTCATATTATGGATTTAACAGTAAATGAAATATAGAATATGCCTCAAAAGAATGTTTTGCTTATCAGTTATTGTTTCCTTATATAATACCCATTAAATTAATGATACGATTAATGAAGGTTGGTCTTTAGCTGAATAATGCTGCATTGCTGTAATTTATTTCCAACTAAAGGCAAGAAATAATATCATCTAACATTCTGAAATATATTCAATAGGCACTGAAAAGCCAAACTTATTCAGAAAATATTTGAAAAATTAAACTGCATAACAGGTATAATCAAAAATGTTAAGTGCTCATTGTCTTTAGCCTGATAATAGACACTTTTAAAAATATTATGTTTTCTCCAATTTGTTTTATTAATAAATTGGAAAAATAAAACATAGAAATTATCTCTGCTAGGTTAGAACCACACATGCTTTAATAAAGGCTAATCCTTTTCAGTATATGTTATATAACTATTTTGATATGCATCATTTAGAAGCATTAGGCTGAATGAAAACAAATGAGTGCACTTAGTTAAGTAATTCATCTTGATTAGCAGAGTGTGCAAACTGACACAAAAGTAAACCATTTATTTTATTCATTAGCTGAAAATAACACCTAGAATAACTTTTTATTAGAAAACAACAGGGCCCTCGTTCAAGTTTACAAAATAAAAGGCATGACACAAAAGAAAAAGGAGTTGGATAGAGGACGTGAATAGAAGATACTTTCTATTTACAATGTCTTCAAATTTATGATTTGATAAAATCATTTTTCATGATTTTACACTTCAGTAAAGAAGGAATATGTTTCACTTTGGTTCTTGGTTTTTTTTTAATAGAAAAAATGTTTTCCAATTGGTGGCCTCAGCATTTTTGTTTCAGCTATAAGATGTTCACAAAAAACAACAAAACCTAGATTTCAAAAAATGATCACCAAAATGCTTTATAAAGTATATTTTACAGTGAACAAATTTATTATTTAATTATTTGTGTATTTATTACTTTACTGGATCAATAAGGGTGTGGACTATTCACTGAAGGCAGCTTTCTAAATGATTAATAACAGAAACACAAATACACACACACACACACACACACACACACACACACACAAATGACAATTTTCAAGCAGTTAAAAGGGATAATGCTCGCAATCAGCAGGCTTGAGTAGTTAAGCAAGCAAAGGGGAAGCAAGTTGTCCTTAGTCCACTTTTGTAGCTCTGAACAGTCCTACTTTTGAGAACTTTTTTTTAGTAAGCTCACTGAGATGCCTAATCTGGAGCATAAACCCAGGACAATTCTAGGCCACTTTAGGCATAAAAGTACAGTATAGTTTCTCTGCCATGCTTCCATTACATGTCATTTACATTAGACTCTGCTTTATTCTGAAATGCCTTTTAACATATTATGTAATTCTTTCTTATGAAGAGATTGCACATGTTTTCTGCTTTACCTGTGACATGGCAAGATACAGACTGCTTCACCAACATGACAATTGGATTTTCTTTTGTGATTGATGGACAAACAGATGGAAAAAAATCTTGGAACTTTATTTTTGTGGATGATAACTGCAACGAGATTATTTGTATGCATAAAGATGGGAAGACTCAGTGCTACCACAATGGAGGAATGGTTGGTCAAGATGATAGAACTGGGCGAGGGGGGTAAATTAATTTTATTGATAAGAGAAAACACAATATCGGTATTTACATCTATTGCTGAGTGGAAACCCCTTTTAATGACTGGAGGGGATAGACAGTTAGATTGAAATAATGGTTACACCACAAAACCGCGGACGACAAAATCGCGGTCAACGAAAGTGCGTACGTGACATCATCACAGCGCGACGAAAACATCGCGCTGTGATCGATAAATGTAAAAATAAAGCGAAAACCTTACCCTAACCCCCCCAAACCTAACCCTAAACCTAACCCTAAACCTAACCCTTAACCCAACCCTAAATCTAACCCTAAACCTAACCCTTAACCTAACCCTAAATCTAACCCTAAACCTAACCCTTAACCTAACGCTAAACCTAACGCTAACCCTTAACCTAACGCTAAACATAACCCTAACGCTCTAAACCTAAACCTAACCCTTAACCTAACCCTAACCCTAACCCTAAACCTAGCCCTTACCTTTATGTGAATCGGCTTGCTTTAATTTTATTTTTATTTCAATTTTTAATTTTTTTCGTCGCGCTGTGATGACGTCAAATGCGCACTTTCGTCGAGCGCACTTTTGTGGACCGCGGTTTTGACGGGTCACAGAAATAATAGAATAAGAGATAAAGTTATAACTGTTCTCATAAATTTGTGAGTTTCTTCTTGCTTTTGTATTTTTTTTACTCCCCCCCTTCTGCACTTTTAGCTTTTTCTTTGATTTCTTTCTTATTTATTTCAGTGTGGACTAGTGTTTATATTTCTTTAAAAAACTTTGATAAAATTATATATAAAATACTGGTATAATGAATAATTTGGAAAACATTCCAAAATGTGGAATAGCTAATAAAATCCAGGTTTTTTTTTGGGGGGGGGGTGTCCATGGGTATATCAATAGACTTTAGCTAAGAGGATCAGCCCTCTTAGTCTGCATTGTTCAAATCTATGCTGGAAGTCCCCAGTGTTCAGATTTGCGAACAGATGTGGGAATGAAAAAAAAAGGGAGAAAGGAGAGAGATGTTGTGTGGGCTGGGCTGTAAGGAGAAAGAAGCATCCATTCACCAATGGAGCTTATTCTTATGACAGGTGGCCATGGCTGATTGTAAAGCTTCAGGAAAATGAGATGTATATGCAAGTTTTAGAAAGGACACATACTGAATTATTGACTTGTCTTCTTTAATGTATGAAATTCCTTGAAAGGCAACAGCTCTTATGCTATTTATATTCAGAAAAGAAAGGTGATTGAGTGAAGTCTTGCATCACTGCCACCCATGTTGAATATGTATACATAATATAGAAATCAACACATTTGAAAGCTAATTCAAGCCAAAAAAAGCAATCTGAAATATTAAGCTAAATAAATACTTGTCCTTCACATTTTGTCGCCCCATTTCAAAGATGAGAGATGACAGGCTGTTTAGAAATGTCAAAAGAAATACTCAGTGGTTGGCCAAATCATAAGAATGTCAGGTGCTGCTTTGATCAAAGTAACTGAAATGGCTTTTCAAACTGGGGACATAATTTAATTATATTTCTCCAGTCAGCGTAAGTTTTAAAACTATTTCTCAGAAATTTGGATAATTAGCTTTATTGCTATTTTCCAAGAATTTTTTTCCTATACCACTAAAATGCCTGGTGTTTGCTCATCATTTTAGGTTGGTAACCAGGCTCCCATTTTGCATCTTGTTATTCTGTGGATATTAAATATTGTGGAGACTATTAAGAGAAAATTTGGATTGTCCCAGGCTAGGTGAAGAATTTGGGGAGTTTAAATCCATCTAGAAGGTCTGCAGGTTGTGAAAGTTTGACCTTCGCAACTGCCTGTAGCAGTTTCTGTAGAATTTAAGTCTGTCCATATATTTTGTTATTATAATATAATAACATAATATACCATAATATAATTATTATGGTTTGTCTTGCCGTCAATCAAATGTTCAGACTGGATTTGGCATTTTTATCCACCTATTTTATTCACCTATCTGTTCTTTCCCAAAGATCTGGGATAAGCAGATGTTGTGTTGGAGGTATCATTGCAGCATATAAGCTGATCCAAGTAAACCTTTCTTTTGCAATTATTATGATGGTGAATTATTAAAGTGGCCTTTTATGCAATATTAGCCCCCAATATTAGATAAGATTGTTAACCCTAACCCTGCCAGATCAATTCAAGATCCATATTGCCAGAACTACTTATTGTTTTTTTTTAATCCAGAAACTCAGATATCTAGAAACAAATGCAGGCTTACATCGTCCTCTCTTCGCTTTTAAACAAACATCTCTGTTCATTCACACACATATGTGTATATTCTCAATTCATAGTCTAGCTGACCAGATTATATCTACAGTATGTATCCCAAAGTTTCAGGATGGATACCTACGTTTAATATTTGTTTTGTGTTAGGGTTTCCAAGGACTACAGATCCCATACATTTTCATACCTTCCAACAAAGCTTGGCCATCTCATCAAAGCTTGACCAATGCCAACCTTGGCATACTACTTGGTACTTTTCCTCTAGAATGTCATTCAACCATAGGGAGCAATTTGTTGCTTTGAGAACCATCTTTTGTTATGTCTTCTTCAGACTCTTCATTTTAGTACTTTTCCACATGAAGTCTTTTTAGCCTGCATTGAATGAGTTTTCCATATTCAGTTTTTCATTTATGTCCATTCAAATAAATATGTGGAATAAAGCCACCACTATTGTTTTTCCACAGCATTACATAAGGCTGACATTACATGACAATTGCAATGTGCTGGCATTAGTAACTAATACATGGCTCGTTAATTCAGGTGTTCATGCATAATACATTCTAATAGAGTGCTCATGTGCATATATTATACAATATTCAGTCTGGAGATATAGCTATTATGGATGGGGTGGGGGAGAAAGGTTTTAAGCCAGTATCTTTAGGACAATATGGTGTTGCTACGAGTGGAACTGGTGGCAGACTCAGAAAATGAGGAGATTGGGGAGGAACCTGGGCCAGTTCTGGAGACTGGGGAAGGCTCTCATGGATGCTCTATGTCAGACACAGAGATAGAGCCAGGGCCGTCTGAGATTTCCCAGCCACCAGAGAGGCAGCTGTCTTTGGAGTCTGATATGAATGAGGAAGAAGAACAGTGGGAATCTGTTCCAGATACACATAGGGACAAAGCAGTTAGGAGAGGTGAACAACAGAGGACAAGGAGCTGAATGCCCCCTCTCTGGCTGGGGAATAAAAAGAAGGAAAGGGGAGTGGTTGTCGTAGGAGACAACAGTTCGTATTTCTGAAGAAATAATATTTGCTATTGTGTTTTGTGCCCCAAAGACTACTTTCCAGAACTTAATTTGCAGCCTTTTGCTTGGGAGCTCACAGCCTTGCAATTATCACAAAGAACTGATAAGGTCTGTATATTGCAGTTAACTCCTTGGACTATTGCCTCGACTTTTTGGTGGGTGAATGCAATTAATTCACAAGAGGTAAATAAAAAGAGGGTTTTTGTGACAAGGAGTCTGTTTCTTGCTTCTGCTAAGGCTGGGTCAGAACATATGGGGACACAATAGTTGAGCAGTTAAAAGGGGATGAGTTTGTCAATTGGAAAGCTGACAGCCCAGATTCAAGACCCAAGCACTTCATGATGGGGTAAGTTCCTTTACTTGCCCCAGCTCCTGCCAACCTAACAGTTTGAAAGCATGCAACGGTGAGTAGATAAATAACTTTGGTGGGAAGGTAACAACATTTCATGCACTTTGGCATATAGTCATGCTAGCCATATTGCTACAAAAGTGTCTTCTTTGGACAATGCTTGTTAGCTAAGAAACAAAGAGGAGCCTCGGGTTGAATATGATTGGACATGGGAAACTTTTACCTTTACCTTTAGAGCATGGAGTAATTTTAGGGCACTCCACCTGTAGTTGTGAATAACAAAAAAAAATGGATAATCAATAAAAAATGCTTCAAAATTATTCTCTGGCATTTATATAATTAAGCAATAGTTGAGATGGACTTCATACAATTGGTAGATTGCAGTTGGCAGATTGCTCACAGACATTGTCCAATGACTCTACTTAGTACATTTTCTTCAGTTGGTTAATTTCTGGGCACTGAGATATCTCTGGGTGTTCATACTTGTATGTGCAATTGTGCTCATATTTGTATAGAATATTTTTTTTCCATTATGTTGGAAAGAAGTGACGAGAGTCTGCCTCCTTTCTCCCCTGCCCACACCCAAAAAAATCAACATTTATAGCATGTGCTGGATTTCTATTAAAAATACAGACACATTCCGGTGGCATGAGTGTGACCCACAGCGTCATCTGTTTATCCTTCATGATTTGGAAGGGAAAAACAAAACCATAAACAGAGGAGGAAGTAAAAAGAGGAGAATCATGATGTAATTATACCTGCTGTAAAGACTATCAAAAGCCACATTGTATCTTTATTTCCTTTATTATTATTTTTTCTTTTACTTCTTTGCCTTATTTGCATTTTAGCTTTCTTTTTTTCTCCTCTACTTAGTATTAGGTTGTGTTAGTTGTTTACCCTCCTTTTAAAAAGTTTTAATAGAAGTTTTATATATATATATCTATATAAAAACAGAGGAGGAAGTGCCTTTTTGTATGTGTGCAAAGCGTGTGTCATTTTTTGGATGATCTGACAGTTCCTTTCAGGTAAATCACGTGACCAGCAAAACGTCAAAAACCTCTACTATTACAACACCTCCTTCACTTAGAACCCAGCTTTTGAACAGGCATCTTCCCTGAACTTGGTGAGTAGTCTTAGGCTTACATACATAGAAGAATATGGTATATGCATATCATAATTGTTTAAATAAGGTATTGTTCTAGTATCACAAAATTGACCACAAAATTTACAAGGCTTCTCTTCCACGATTTAGTTTGGACAAGATAAGTTATTTGGACAAGGTAAGTCTTTTACGGTATAGACAAAAGTCACCCTGTTAAAATAATAGAGCTTCATTGGTTTTGCCAGCTAAGGTTTTACTATAAAAGGCATTGTGAATTAAATGAAGTGATTTTTAAACTTACAACCAATTTTACTTAATTTTAAAATTTAATTATACTACAGTTAAACTCTACTTTAACTATGAGAATTGAAGTCCCATATTGTGCTATGATGAAGTAGTAGAAATATATATATATTTCCTGTGGCAAGATTGGCTTCATTACTTGTCAAGCCTGGTGACTGCCTCCTTGTCTCACATTTTGTTTTTATAAAATGGTGGAGAATTTTGACTAGATCTTTTATCTCTTTACATTTGGCAAATAACCATGGTCGGCTTATGGATATGATCAGAGTTAGGCAATAGCACTGGAGAAGAAACAACATTTTCTTCCCCGTGAAAAACATTCCTACCAATTCGTGATTGTTTCAAAAAATATAGATTTACAGGTTGCATGAAACCACTTTTTCTAAAATAGGAAAATAGGTTTAGAAGGGAGAGTGACTTTTCAGTAAAAATATATCTGGAATTCTGAGATCTGGTAATGGATAATGTCTTTCATACATTGTTCATTAGGCCAATAAATTAGTACATTGCTAGGAATCCTGAATTTTGAAACACCAAGCACTAGTAAGGAAAATTATATTATTCGTCGTATTTCACTGGCCTCTTTTTAGCTGATTTTATTCTCAAAATAACTTCTAAGAATGTATGCCCATGTAACCTATTCCTTCCAAAATACTACATGCTCTTATGAATGTTCCTATTAAGAGAGTTTTGGTGTTTTTGTTACTGTTTATGTTTATTTTTGAAAGACATCTGATTATTTTTACAAGTGACATGATTTATTATTTATTTATTTTATTTATTTAAAACTTTTATATGCCGCCCAATCCCAAAGGACTCCAGGCGGCTTACAAATGAAATACAAAAAACATAAAAAACAATACAATTTAAAACAACAATCATCCATCAAATTAATTCTAGTCGGGGCCAGACCTCAATAGTGAGGTCAACAGCCCCAGGCCTGCAGGAACAGCCAGGTTTTTACGGCTTTTCTGAAGGCCATCAGAGTGGGTATGGTCCGGATTTCCGGGGGGAGCTGGTTCCAAAGAGTCGGAGCAGCCACCGAGAAGGCTCTCCTCCAAGGGCCTGCCAACTGACATTGTATGGCCGACAGCACCCGAAGGAGGCCCAATCTATGGGATCTTACTGGTCGCTGGGAGGTATGCGTCAGCAGGCGGTCTCGAAGGTATCCTGGCCCTAAGCCATGTAGGGCTTTAAAGGTGATAACCAACACCTTGAATTGAGTCCGGAGACCAATAGGCAGCCAGTGCAGCTCACGGAGAATAGGTGTAATGTGGGTGTACCTCGGTGCACCCACTATCACCCACGCGGCCGCATTCTGAACTAACTGCAGTCTCCGAACGCTTTTCAAGGGTAGCCCCATGTAGAGCGTGTTACAATAATCCAGCCTCGAGGTGACAAGGGCATGAGTGACCGTTAGAAGCGCATCCCGATCCAAATAGGGCCGCAATTGGTACACTAGGCGAACTTGGGCAAAAGCCCCCCTGGTCAGAGCCGACAGATGATGTTCCAATTTCAGCTGAGAATCCAGGAGAACTCCCAAATTGCGAGCCCTCTCTGATAGGCATAAATTTTCTCCCCCCCAGGGTTAAGGATGGACTGTCCAAACAGTCCTTCGGGGACAACATCGAAAGCCACTCAGTTTTATCGGGATTGAGCACAAGTTTGTTTGCCCCCACCCAGACCCTAACGGTCTCCAGACATCGGCACATCATGTCCACCGCTTCACTGAGCTGGCAAGGGGCAGAAAGATATAATTGAGTATCATCAGCATATTGATGATACTTTACCCCATGCTGTCGCATGATCTCACCCAGCGGCTTCATGTAGATGTTAAATAGGAGGGGGGACAGGACCAAACCCTGTGGCACACCACACTCAAGGGGCCTAGGGGTCGACCTCTGCCCCCTGACCAACACTGACTGTGACCTGTCAGAGAGGTAAGAGGAGAACCACGGTAATACGGTCTCTCTCACTCCCACCTCTCCCAGATGTCGCAGAAGGATACCATGGTCGATGGTATCGAAAGCCGCTGAGAGGTCAAGAAGCACCAGGATAGAGGAATGTCCTCTATCCCTAGCCCGCCAGAGATCATTGGTCAGGGTGACCAAAGCAGTTTCCGTGCTGTATCCAGGCCTGAAACCAGACTGACAGGAGTCTAGATAATCCATTTCTTTCAAGGTCTGTCTGAGTTGAAGCGCCACCACCTTCTCAACAACCTTCCCTAAAAAAGGAAGGTTGGAGACGGGACAATAGTTTTTCAAAACAGCTGGGTCCAGGGAAGGCTTCTTGAGGAGGGGTCTCACCACTGCTTCCTTTAATGGTTGCGGGAAAAACCCTTCCTGCAAAGATGCGTTGATAATCGTCTGGAGCCAGCCTCATGTCACCTCTCTGCTGGTTGAAATCAGCTAATCTAATAAACAGGTGGAGGCACTCATTGCTCCCATGGCCTTGTCCACTTCCTCTGTGGTGACAAATTCACTCATCCCAAAAAATCTGATTAAGACTAGCCCTCGGCATCTCGGCTGGCATTGCCCAAACGGAGTCCAGGTCTGTCCGAATCTGAGTGATTTTATCCAACAGAAACTGAACAAATTCCTCAGCTCTTCCCTGCAAGGGTTCCCCCACCTCCTCACCTTTCAGGAGGGAGCTGGTCACCCTAAACAGGATGGCTGGGCGAGATTCCGTGGACGCAATAAGAGCGGAAAAATGCGCACATTTTGCTGCCATATCACCACTAGATAAGTCCTAATAAAGAGTCTTAGTAGTGATCGGTCAGACTCAGAGTTACTAGCCCTCCAACATCACTCTAGGCGCCTCTTTTGGCGCTTCATCTCCCGGAGTTCCTCGGTAAACCAAGGTGCCCTCCTGGAGCCGCTGCCGCGGAGAGGCCTCAAAGGCGCAATCCAATCCAATGCTCCAGCCGCCGCGCTATTCCAGGCAGTGACCAAAGACTCGGCCGGATTGCGGACAAGGGAGTCAGGTATCTCTCCAAGCTTTCTCTGAAACCCCTCAGGGTCCATCAGGCACCTGGGGCGGAACCACTTAGTCGGCTCTGCCTCCCTGCAGTGTGGGGGAGGGGGGGTAGTGTCCTGAAGTCAAGCTTCAGCAAGGAGTGATCTGACCATGACAAGGGCAAGGTCTCTGTTCCCCTTAAATCAAGATCACATCTCCACTGCCCCGAGAGAAATACAAGGTCAAGCGTGTGTCCCACCCTATGAGTTGGACCCTGAACTACCTGGGTCAGGTCCATGGTTGTCATGGAAGCCATGAACTCCTGTGCCCCATCAGAGCATTCACAGAGAGACGGCAGATTAAAGTCCCCAATACCATAAGTCTGGGGAACTCCACCGCCAACCCGGCTACTGCCACTCGTAGCACAGGCAGGGCTGTCATGACGCAGCTGGGAGGCAGGTACATCAACAGCAAGCCCAATTGAACCCTTAGGTCCAACTTCAAGAGGAGAGACTCACACCCCACAATCTCTGGGGCAGGGATCCTGCAAGGAACTAATGACATTCGGATGATAACTGCTACTCCCCCACCCCTTTACTGGTGTCGTGGTTGGTGGAACACCTGAAACCCATCTGGGCACATTTCTGAGAGGGGAACACCTCCCTCTTGGCCCAGCCAGGTTTCGGTTATACATGCCAGGTCTGCCTCCTCGTCCAGATTAAATCTTGGATGAGGGGAGCTTTGTTCACAACTGACCTGGCATTTAGCAACAACAACCTGAGACCGGGGCCCTGAACTCCTTTGACACCAGATCCTTGAGTTGAGCCTGAAGGGCTGGAGCAAGCAATCGCTGTAATGTAGCGAGTCCTTGTTCCCCGATAATGGCTAGCCCAACAGCTCCCACCATATCTGCCCCTCCCAGTCATGACCGGGATGCTCCGACTTCCCCCTATCCCCGTAGACCCCTCCCCCTCTCTCATGGCCCCCTTTCTTCCCGGCAGGTCATATATTCCATTCACACCTGGCCGGAAGGTGGGTCTGGTCAGATTTTAACTACAAAATCTAATGTGCATAATTTTGTTGGTTTAAAACCAAAGCAACCATTTGATTTGTATGCTTTCCCTTCATTAATTCTGATTTAATTAATAATTCCTGACAATTAAGACATAATGCAATGTTCTTTTCTCCATTCTGTTCCATCATTTTTCTAATATGCCATTGTAGACAATGAGTTTTATAATTTATAAATTAAAGTGATGACTGTACCCAAAGCAAGTTTTCGACTACATGTTTAAGAGGATTTTTCACATTGCTTTGGATTTATAGCAAAAGGTCCAGGTCATCCTTTTCTCTTCTTGGGTGGCCAGTCAGTACTTGTTCAAGAGGAATTTTGTTAGTTCACTGCATTTTGTAGACAGTGATATCTTAATACAGTTAACAATAATCTTCCACTGACAAAGAAATATTTCCATATTAATATTATAATTTATGGATGATATTGGGTATCATTCTAATATCTATTTTGTTGTCATTTCTCTGGCAGAACCTAACATGCTCTCTTTTCTTTAAATGACACAGTAATTCGAGTGGCTTTAATGAAATATTCTATTGATTCAGTAGAGTTTGAAAGTTCTAGCTTACGCAGGGTGAAGCAGCAGTTTATTTTGATTAGTGGCTATATCCAGCAAATGCAAATATTCTCAGCTCATTCATCCATCTAGCTCTCTAGTAATGTAATTTATAGTTATCTTGTTTTTACAAATAAGGGATACAATTTCTTTTAAAAAACCATTTGGTTTTATTCATTAGACATATTGAAAACTTAATGCAAATCTATCCTACAGAATGTAACTGAGATTTATGTGAATACATATACTTGGAGCAGTCAACAAAGTGGGTCTAATTTTACGAGGCCTTCAGAAGTCCCCTGGGAGTAGATTTCTGTCAAGAAAGTGATGTGCCCTTCTGGCACTTCTATAAGCATGGAGGAAGAAGAAGAGAAAAAGAAAATCAGGTGTAATGCTTATAAGAGTTGAAAATACTTTGGAATAGATACTTCTAGGCTCAGTGTGAACTGAGCAAAACTTCAGCACTTGAGTGCAGGACAAGAAACAATGGAAGGAAACTAATCAAGGAGAGAAGCAAGATAGAATTAAGGATATATTTTCTTATAGTTAGAACAATTAACCAGTGGAACGACTAGCCTTCAGAGGATGTGGGTGCTCCAATACTGAAGATTTTAAAGAAGAGATTGGACGCCACTTGTCTGAAATGGCATAGGGTTTCCTGCTTGCGCAGGAGGTTGGATTAGAAGACCTCCAAAGTCCCTTCCAATTCTGCTATTCGGAATTAGAAGTTTCTGTTTGCTTCCAACACTGTTGGAACATTTTAAGATGAAAAATGAGAAATAAATCCATACAACTTTTCTTACTGCACATGTTTGTAACTATACCTAGAGAAAAAGAGAATTGTATCATGCCACACCACCAGCAACTTAGAATATTGGATACACAGGTGACTTAACTAATATGCATTACTGTCAGTGTTGTGACCTATTTCAGTCTTTGGCCAAATAGCTCAATTGTGGCACTTTGCACAGATTCATCTTGCATGCTGGTTACACCCTTTCCAGGAACAGGAGTAGTTGCTCATTGTCACTCATGTCCTGGACACTTCCTGGCTAGATTACTGCAACAGAGTATATATGAGCTGCACTTGAAGACCATCTAAACCTTACTATTAGTCCACAATGCAGCAGTACACCAGTATTTCTGGGCGCTCCATAGTCTGCTCCTATTATACTGTTGCTGAACGAGCTGTAATAGCTTTCGCTTTCTTTCCAGGTGCAATTCAAAATGCTGATTATTACCTTTAAAGCCCTGAATGGCCAGGTTATATGAGGGATGGGCTCTGCTTTTGGATATTTGCCCATGCCACAAGGTCAGATAGGATAGTCAAGCCTTAGGTATCTTCTCTGTTGCTTGCTCTGTGGAACACCTTTCCTCTTGCAAGCTGGCAATCTGGCAATCTGGCAGGCACCTTTTCATGGTCTGGAATGCCTTGAAGAGTTGGTTATGCACCCTCTAGCTTCACCCTCTCCAAACACTGGAAGGGGTGAGGCTAGAGCCCAGTCAATCGAATGGGGATGTATTGGAAGGGAGGGTTAGGATCAGGGACGTGCAGTCAGGGGAGGCAGGGCCTCACCGCTGTCATCACCTATCCTCCGCGAGCTGCGCTGGCTACCTGTTGATCTCCGGGTGCGCTTCAAGGTGCTACTTACCACCCATAAAGCCCTCCATGGTAGTGGATCTGAGTACTTGAGAGACCGCCTCCTGCCAATTACCTCCCTACGACCTATTAGATCACACAGATTAGGCCTCCTCCGAGTTCCATCCGCCAGTCAGTGTCGAATGGCAACTACGCGGAGGAGAGCCTTTTCAGTAGTAGCTCCGACCCTTTGGAACGACCCTCACCACCGTCCAGACCTTCCGCATAGCTCTCAAGGCCTGACTATCCCATCAGGCCTGGGGATAAAGATTCTAATCCGTCCCCACCCGAATGATGAATGAATGTTGTGTTCTATTTTTACTTATGTATTGTCTCATGTCTTGTCTTGTATTCCCCTCCCCACAAATTGTAAGCCGCCCTGAGTCCCCTCAGGGAAAAGGGCGGCCTATAAATAATAAACAAACAAAGAAACAAACATCATG
Organism: Thamnophis sirtalis; assembly: GCF_051295495.1. NCBI lineage: Eukaryota > Metazoa > Chordata > Lepidosauria > Squamata > Natricidae > Thamnophis > Thamnophis sirtalis. The sequence continues at coordinate 52,036,181 of NW_028261386.1, forward strand.
AAAAGAAAAAAATGTAAAAGGAAAAAGGCTGAGGTAGTTGCTGCCAGAGTCACAGTGGATGACTCTGCTTAGTGCTTAACTATTTAAAAAAGCCTATAAAAAAATTACAGGAGGAGGCAGGAGAACCACGTGCCTCATTTAGTCTATCTTTATGATCACTCAAGCAGAGTTAAGCAAGGGTTAAAAGCCGAAAAATTCCTTATGTAGATGCGGCACGTGGTTCTCTCGCCTCTTCCTGTAGGGGGCACTTTTTTGAGGCTTTTTAAAATAGTTAAGCAGAGTCATCCATTGGAGACTCTGGCAGCAGCTAACCCAGCCTGACCTCAGCAGCTCTTGCCTTTTTCCTTTTACATTTTTACATTTTCATCATGGCAGACAAGAGCAGAGTTGAAATCCTCTGTGAAACAGCTGGAAAAGGTATGTGGGTCGGAGGGAGGAGGAAGAATTCAAAATTAAGGTAATTTGTAAGTAATTGTATTATTGTAAGTAATTTGTGTGTGTGTGTGTGTGTGTGTGTGTGTTTTACCTGCCTCTGCTGGCACGCAGGCTGGCACTTTTTAAAAATATTTCGGCAACCCAAAACTGTTAAAGCGAGGAGGCTGACCATTCAGCAGGCATGTTTATAATCATTTTCCGTTTCCTGTCTAAGGGGAACCACTTTAAGTGTGGGATGTCTTCATTAATATAATCTGCCCCTTTCTCCTTCTGATGCTGTTTTGTAGGAGAGGGGAGAAAGATGGGTTCTCCCTTGGTATGGTAGAGCCCTTCCAAAGCCCCGGCGCTGTGTCCGACATAGGGCGGCTTTTGCCTGCTTGCCTCACCAGCCATAAACCTCACTGCACGGCACTGGTTAGGATGCTTACTTTGGGGGAACTGGGAGATTTTGTAATATTTTTTATTTATTTTGCATGATGTTTTTATTCTTGTTTTGTGATCCTGCCCAGGATCATAACATATAAAGGAGAATATTTGCAGCTCAGGTTTGAAATGAGGGGTCCTTGCTGCCATCTGAGCTTGGTTATTTTCTTGCAGATGTTTCATTGCCCAAATCAGGTAACATCATCAACTGGTCTGAACCGTAGGAACCCACCTCTGCTCTGCACATTATGCCAAGCATGCAGTCAGCCAAGAACAGGATTGGCAAATGGTCAAGCAGAGAAATCTAACATCTTGGCATGCAATCTCACTCCTCCTTGTTCTTTGCACAAAGTAGGGACAATCATGCAAATTGCTGACGTAAAAATCTAGTGAATTACTGGATGAATTGAAATTGTACGTGTCCTTCCTTAGTCAGAAAGCAACAATTTTTCTCTTATTCTGCCAAGCTTAGGGAGGATATTATGCAATGATCACATCTACCTAATTCTTGATATATTTTTGTCACCTTTAAATCAATCTTAATACATTGACTGCCTGGACTTGTCCCTGAGGTTTTCTTGGCAAGACTTTCAGAAACCTTCTTCGTTGAAACAGAGAGAATGACTGGCCAAAAGTCACCCAGCTGGCTTCATCCCTAAGGCGGTGGTAGAACTCACCATCTTCTGGTTTCTAGCCTTGTGCCTTAACCACTTCACAAAACGGCTCTCAATTATATCTATACCTAAGCACAGTCTTGAGAGACTGGCCATTTTATCTAGCAATTTTCTAAGTGCTCTAAGTGCTCATTTAGTGAGGATATGGCTGTCAAACTCAGAATCACTTCCCACCCCCCACCCCCCCCGGTTACAAACACTCCAAATGAAATCTTCACATACAAAAAAAGTTTAATCTTGGAAGGAAGAGCTCACTGGGGATTTTCAAAGTAAGAATTAGGATATCTAATAAGAAGGATAAAGTGGAATTTTTGATTGACCATGTGAAAGTACATTTTATGATTCTGAAGAATGTTCTGAAGACTTTTCTTAAAACAATCAAATGACTCTTAAGCACACTATTATCTGTGCAAAATATTCTGTGAATACACTTTCTAGAGATGGGGAATGTTTGGTTTTAAAACTGCTAAGATTAGTATGGTCAGGAATCTAGCTGCAAAATACAAAGCTGTTAAAACTATTTTTTCCTTTCTGTTTTAAATAAGAATAAACTATATTTTTGTTTAATAAACTTGTAATTTCTGTGGCTTATTATATGCTCAACTTGTTTCCTTCCTTTTACTCAGTAAAAGTTGATTCTGAAATCTACATGACCTACATGAACATATGCCAGCTTAGATAATTTTTTACTGGTTTCAGAATAATTCTGGTGTGGTTTCAAAGAAGAGTTAATAATAATATGCACCATTTTTCAAAGCATGACATGATCTACACCAGTCAGGCATTCTTTAGAAATCCAGATTAAAATGACTGTTTCTGCAGTTTTTCATGTGCTTTGTATGCTATCTCTTTTCTCTTTGGAATTGTACTTTCCCTCCCAGAAACTTAGGGTGGGGTACGTGATTTGTCGCTTGCTTTTTAAAATGTGACATTGAAAAATTAACCCAGTTTTTTTCCTTAATATGACACATCCCACAATGTTTTAATAGCCTGGGAAGTGCCATAGAGCAAGTGAATGAGTGAACTTGCTTGCTTGTTTACTTATTTACTTGTTCACTTTTTATGGTATCTTTCCAAACAGGTCAAATTTGGATTGAAGAACATCTAGCTTTGGAAAAGGGAGTTAGAACCACTACGCAGATTCAGAACAACACTGTGTGACATAGTTATGCCTTTTCGGCAGCTACTTTGCATGCACCAACAGAAGAGGAAGCGACAGCAATGGCGACCCTTGAAGACAAAAAGCTTTGCAGAGCCCAATAAGCTTAGCCGACAGAACTATCACAGTTTGCTGGCAGAGTGCTTGAAGAAAGGGTGTTTATTTGAAGACCTGTCCTTCCCAGCAGATGTGAGATCCATAGGCACAGGACCATTGCTCCAGAAACTGCCCCAAAAGATACAGTGGAAGAGGCCACATGTAAGTGATGCAATTTGTATTACAGGAACATTTTATTAAAAGAAAGAAAAGAAAATGGTTTTCTGAAATCTTAGTATGGAGGACTTGTTTTACAAAGATCATTTTTGCTTAATGACCGGTCATTTAGTGACCATTTAAAGTTATGAAGGATTCTGAAAAAGACAATTATGACCTGGATTTGAAGTTCCAATACCCACCCATGGTCACATGATTGTATTTTGGGAGCTCACCAAGCAACCTGCATTTAAGGCTGTATGCAACATCTCATGTCTTGTGACTGTGAGTCACAATTTAAATTGTGGAAACCAATGTTTATTTTCAGTTTCCAGTAAAAACCACCCATTGTGAACAATAGGCTTGCTTAACAACCATGCCATTCACTTAATGATTGCCATAAAAAAAGTTGTAAAATTGTGTTGGTCATGTGATGACCTGCTTAAAGACTGGCACAATATACTTACTCTGCTCAATTATGATGATAAGTTGAAGACTACCTGTGGAAGTATAACACATGCTTTGCAATTCAAGGCCACATAATTTAGCTTTAAAAAAGACCAGATAATGAGAAAGTTATTAACTGCATACTTCAGAGAACCACAGTCAGGGTAGATCTGTACTTTCTACTCAACCCCTTGCTTGTACCAGAGGCTCAGTTTTCTGAATGCAGAAATGGAGGTTACATTGTGCCTGTTATTCCCGGCCCATTGCAAATATATCCTACTCTTGTGTTTTCTAGTGTCAATTCAAAAGTGCTATTTTTTAATGTGAAACTTCTTAAGTCCTTAAGAGAGGATGAACTCTGGCACTTTATTCTGTTCTTAAGCCTGCTCTAACTGAACTTCTCTTTTCCAGTGGCTGACTGTTGCAGACTAGCGGTGCCTTTGCCCTCATTTTTTCTTTTAATTTTTTTGCTGTTGATTCATTAATGGGTTGTTAACTAAACAAACTATCCTTATCTCTAGAAGTTCAGATTCCATTTAGCCATTACAACCTCCAGTGGCTATTCTTTTTTTCTTTTTTTTAAAGTTTCGGCTTAGGCTAGGTTAAAGTAGCTTGCCTTTGCTTGTTTGCCCTTTGTGAACAATGCAGCTTCCAGTCCCTTTATTATTGCTTTTCTTTCAATATTGTGAAGTTGCAATTAGTGATGTTTGATAATATTATCTTTGATAATGGTTCTCTCCTTGGTAGTTTGATTAAGACATTATTTTTCTTTGTTTTTCTGATGTTAATCCCTCCTTATCTGGTTGTAGGTGGTAGTGAGGATGTTTTTTTGCTCTTTGTATTTCCTTCTTAGCTTTTTTATCATCTCTTTTGAATGATGTATACATGTGGCTTATGTCTACAATCTATATCCATTGATGGTTGATTTGTCTGAATGTCAAGCTTCCATGAAATGCCTGATATTTTTGGTTTTATTTAACTTTGGATTTTGGCTTGATATTTCCTTGTTGGTAGATGTATTATTCTTGGGCATATAAATGCGGTTTTGAGTGATCATCATTTTTCCTCACAAGAATAATACTAGTTTCAGTAGTGCCAGGGAAACTAAGAATGCAATTATCTGATTATGAAAGCTCGGGGGATAAGCACTGTATCAACAAAAGATGAATTATGTTACAATATATCCACTTTATCTTTGAAAGAATGAACAGGCTGAAAATTTATGTTTATATGACAAACATGTTCTGTTAACATTGATTCCTAAGAATAGTTTGCTCATCACATTTCTAGGCCTTCTTTTGATTCTCATTTAAATATTCATCACTACCAAATGCCACTGTATTTATGTTTTGACTTATTCAATTCAGAAATGAAAACAGTCACTTGGTCAGAACTATTCTGATTTCTTGGGACTGGTCTTAAATCAGATATTATAATGTTGGCAGGAAACACTTATTTAATTTTAGGCTGATCCTTGGTTATATGCTAGATTACAAACTCTCCATGTTACACTTCTTTCTTGAGTTGCAACATGTTTCATACTACAGCAAAACAAAACCCCTTATAATATTATAAATGTATTTATACAATAAGGCATTGTATAAACATAGTCTTGTATGGGTTTAAAGTGGCTTATATATACCTATATATTGCAGGAGCTGCATAAGAATCCAATCTTTTATTCTACCAACAAAAAAAGGCTTGCACTATGTCAAGGACCGATAGGTAAGAAATATTTCAAGAGAGAATGTCTTTTGTGTGAATATTTAGAATGTGTCAAGTTTAGCTTAGTCTACCAGATCTATTTCAAGAATAGTAGCTCTGGGAAAAGCCCATTCTAACTTGGAATGGTCTGGCAGAAACAGTGACGTGAAGCCGGCTGGTGAGGCAAAAAGAAAAAAAGCGGCTTGACAGCGGGCAAAAAGAGATTTAAAGGAGGAGAAGCTACTGGGAGGGGAAGGGCTGGTGCGGGGAGAAGGACCAGTAGACGATGTGGCACTGGGCAGAGGGGAAAGTGGCGGCAGTGGAGGAAGCGGCAGCGGCGGCCGATGAAGTTCCCGTGAGGCAAAGTGCCCGAGTGGCAGCATCGGTGGCAGCGTGAATGTCGGCCTTGGCAGCGGCGGGGTGCTTTGCATCACGGGAGCCGCCAAGCGCCTTTGCTGCAGACCCGGGTATGGTGCTGGCCTGCAGCCAGCCCAGCACCATACCTGGGTCTGCAGCAAAGGCACTTGGCGGCTCCCGTGATGCAAAGTGCCCCGCCACAGCCGAGGCCACCGCCCGCCCGCTGCCCCGGCCTGCAGCCAGCCCAGCAGTTAAGTCTGTGGGCTTTACTTCTCAGTAGCCTCATATTCGCTTACCATGTTTGTTGGCCATAAACTCCCAAGTGGCTTCCATATGCAGATTGCTTTAATTTCCCATGTCGGGGATGATAATAACAATAATGTCTTAATGCACACTTAATCATTCTTAAGGGAGAGTTTTTGAAATAAGACACCTCTAAGTCTTCTGACTATAGATGGTTCTGCTCTTGGAGGCTCCCGTGATGCAAAGTGGAGAGTTGAACTTGCTCAGAGCATGAACTTTTCCAACCCAGGCGCATTTTACAAGCAAGGCTCCTGCTGCTAGATTGCGCAGTCGCTCAATTGCAAGGCATGATTCGCTGCTCCCAGATCAGGAGGCGGGAGAATCACGTGCCTCCTTTGCATACGAAATTTTTTGCTTTTTAATCCTTGCTTAACTCTTAAAAGGCGAAAAATTCCTTATGCAAAGGAGGCCCATAGTTCTCTAGCCTCCTCCTACAGTTGTGCTCAAGTCGGTGTTAGTGGGGGGGCAGAGATCGTCCCCTAGGCCCCTAACATATGGGGTGCCTCAGGGCTCGGTCTTATCCCCCCTACTATTCAACATCTACATGAAACCGCTGGGAGAGATCATCCGCAGGCACGGGATCAGATACCACCAATATGCGGACGATACTCAATTGTATCTGTCCGCCCCGTGCCAACTCAATGAAGCGGCAGACGTGATGAACCGAGGCCTGGAGGCTGTTATGGACTGGATGAGGGTTAACAAGCTTGTGCTCAACCCAGAAAAGACCGAGTGGCTGTTGTGTTTCCCTCCCAAAGATTCCACCAATATTCCATCTCTCAGGCTGGGGGGTCAAATTCTATACCCCTCAGAGAGGGTTCGCAACTTGGGAGTCCTCCTAGATCCACAGCTATCGTTTGACCATCACTTGACGGCTGTGGCTAGGGGGGCATTCGCCCAGGTTCGCCTGGTGCGCCAGTTGCGACCCTACCTGAATCGGGAGGCACTCACAACAGTCACTCGGGCCCTTGTGACCTCTAGGCTGGAATACTGCAATGTGCTCTACATGGGGCTGCCCTTGAAGAGCATCCGGCGTCTTCAGCTGGTACAGAACGCGGCCGCGCGAGCGATTGTGGGTGCACCGCGGTTCACCCACATTACACCTATCCTCCGCGAGCTGCGCTGGCTACCTGTCGATTTCCGGATGCGCTTCAAGGTGCTATTAGTCACCCATAAAGCCCTGCATGGTAGTGGATCTGGATACTTGAGAGACCGCCTTCTGCCAATTACCTCCCTGAGACCAATTAGATCACACAGATTGGGCCTCCTCCGTATTCCATCGGCCAGCCAGTGTCGGCTGGCAACCACAAGGAGGAGGGCCTTCTCAGTAGTAGCCCCGACCCTTTGGAACGAACTCCCCGTGGAGATTCGTACCCTCACCACCGTCCAGGCCTTCCGCACAGCCTTGAAGAACTGGCTAGCCCGTCAGGCCTGGGGATAAAGATAGTTGCCCCTCCCGAATGATGAATGCATGTTGCCTATTGTTTTTATTATATGTGTCTATGTTACTGTTTGTATTTCCCCTTCCCTTGATTTTATGTGAGCCGCCCTGAGTCCCCTCAGGGAAAAGGGCGGCCTACAAATTTCAATAAAATCAAATAAAAAAAATATCAAATCAAACACTAAGCAGACTCAAAGTCACTGTGACTTGGAGTCTGGAAGCAACTACTTTGGCCTTTTTAATTATTATTCTTTAAAAAAAATTCCTTTTCCTCATGACTGGTGAGGCCACGCCTCCCCTGCCTCTAGTGACTGCACGTCCCTGGGCAGAAAATAGGCTGCTCCAAATTGAGCTATGTAGCCTATATTTGGAATTATTAGAATTCTGCCTCTACTTATTTGGTATATGTGCAGTATAAGCTTAAATGGCTATACATTTTTTAGATGAAATTTTCGGAAAAGTTAGCCTATGAAAAATAATTAAATTTCATGGAAGGTTCTGACTTGAAATAAGGCAGATTAAAACCAATTGCTCCAATTTAAGTAAAGGACATTTTGCTGCCCATTTGGGATTTCTCCAGCAATAAAAAATATAAAAATAAAAATATAAAGTCAACCACACAACCATAAATATATGCAAATGGAACAAACATGCAATTTTAAAAGAAATTTTTTGTAAGTTAATTGTGTGAGCTGTCCAGATATGAAATGGGCAGTTATACAAATTGAATAACCAAATAAAATTTCACTAGAAGTATAAAAGGTCTGCTTTCTAACCTAAGCTTCAGTTACAAATTTACTACTGAAGATGAAATGCATTCTACAGAATATGGCACTAAGCTACATTTGGCCTCTATTAGTCAGTTCCTGGTTAATTATACAAGTAATAAATACCTAAATGTATACTGCCTTCTATTTAGTGCCTGAAATAAGGTGAACAAACAGTTTTTAGGTCACCGTCTGTTTTCCTTAATTTTGGCACAGAGAACTGCTGGTTTTTGGCTGCAGTGGAAGCATTAACATTTCATGAAGACATTTTATTTAATGTGGTACCACGAAACCAGAGCTTTGAGAGGAAGAAATATGCTGGAATATTTCATTTCAAGGTGAGCATAATTCTCGGTACAGCTATCTGATGAAACATCCTAACAGTAAAAATGTCAGATTTCTGTAAATGTAATCAATAATTCAGGCAGTTCTGTCAATATATGAATTAGCCTTCATCAACGTAGTTCTCTTTAGAGGTTTAGGATAGGAATTGCCATTGATATGGGCCTTTGCACAAGGGAATAATAAAATAGAGGGAAAATATGTGTCATGATGTCATTGTGTGAATGACACGACTTATGTACCATGCTATATTAGTCATGTGAAATAGTAGGTGCAGATTACATAATACATATCTCATTTGCACAATGATGCATGTGAGATTATTGTGATAAGGATTATTATTGCAAGGAGGAAAATGACCATATTATCCCATGAAACAAATCAAAAACATTATGTAGTCTGGATACTTAACTTTTTCAAGCAAGAAAAATCTTTTCATCTGAAGTGCTTTAATTCTATCAAATGCATGCTTCTCCTTATCACTTCAGATCCTGGAGATCCATCTGACTTTCATATAACCCGAACTCATCTCTTCAAACATTATTGTTTTGATCATTATCCTATTACTGTTGCAAAAAGTTCACTTATACTTTCCAGCAGTTATGGTTTGATCACCAATGAGCAGGATTAGATAATGCCCTTTCTCTGTCTTTGAAATAGGAGCATGATCATTGTGTTTTCCCTTCCCTTTTTTTCAGTTCTGGCATTTTGGAGAATGGATTGATGTTGTAGTAGATGATCGACTACCAGTAAATGAAGCTGGTCAGCTTGTTTTTCTTTCTTCTGCTAATAAGAACCTATTCTGGGGAGCTCTTCTGGAAAAAGCTTATGCCAAGTATGTGATTTCCCTAGCATTCTATTATGGATCTTATTCAGTCTATTTAAAATCTATTGTTATAATAGTCCAGGGGTTGGCAACTTGTGGCTCTGGAGCCACATATGGCTCTTTCATCCCTCTGCTGAGGCTCCCTGTCATTGGTCGGCTCCACAATTGATAGGGCTTTTGGTTTGGATAGATAGAAGAAAAAGGATGCCATGCTAGGAGGAGACTCTATGGTGGGAGAACTGGACTTCCAATCAGCTCCAGAATTGAACGGGGGGCTTCCGGTTGCGACCTTTGTGGCTCCTTGAGGGTTTAAGGTTGATGAGCCCTGTTATAGTCTAACATCCATTTTTTAAAATACCTGGCAAAATTCTCTTGGCAGGCTGTGTGGTTCTTATGAAGATCTACAGATTGGGCAAGTGTCGGAAGCGCTGGTAGATTTCACAGGGGGAGTTAATATGACAATAAAGTTGGCTGATGCATCACCTGATCTCTGGGACATCTTGATAAGAGCAACCTACAGCAGCTCGCTCATGGGGTGCCAGACTCATGCAGGGGTAAGAGCTTTCTTTCTTTTCTCTCACATTATTATTTTAAAAAAATTCTCCTGTAGTTCCCTATATGTCATTTATTGAAGTAAGTGAGACATTTCCTCTATTAGCTGCCCAGCAAAGAACATTATGTGATAAAAGAGATTATTCTAATAAAGGAGATGAAAAACAAGATTTTTGGTGCCTTCTTTTAAGAGCACAAATGTCCCCTAAAAAATAGTATTAAAAAAGAATAAGATGAATATGAATCACTTTATAAGAACTTTGGGAGAAAAAAAGCCTAAAACACTTGCATTAATGAAAGACATAAATTATTTCTCATTTAAGAGTATCTTTTCTATAGCCCCATCTGTCTTAGAAACATTTTGGAAGGAGTTATATAAATTGTATTGTATTCTATATCAGTGATGGCTCACCTTTTTTTCCTCGCGTGCTGAAAGCGTGCACGCTTGACAACATGCCCACACACGCCCACACCCATAATGCAATGTGTGTGCGACACCCCCTGCATGCCATGCCCCCCTGTGCATGCACCCGCAACACCCTCCCATGCTCTCCTTCCACATATGCACGTGTGACACTCCCTGTGCCCCATTCTGGGTCTAGAAGGCCTCCCTGAAGCCTCCTGTGATCAAAAATGGGACATGGGGGGCACCACACCCCCTGATCCCATGCATGCATGCAGGACCCCCCATCCCGTGCATGCATTTGTGTCTCCTGCATGTGCACATGACCCCTGCACCCTCTGTGCATGTCCATGTATCTCCCGCATGAGCAGCAAAGACTCAAAAATCAGCTGGCTGGCAGGAGGCACGCATGCATGCATGTGGAGTTGAGCTGGGCTACAGTTTGCATGCCCACAGAAAGGGCTCCACATGCCACCAGTGGCACACGTGCCATAGGTTTCCTATCACAGTTCTATACAAATACGTAATTTATTTAAAATCATATTTTGATGATTTCATATGTGGAGATAAAAGATATTGCTGCTATTTTCCTTTTACTGCACTATGCTGCAGCTCAGCAATTTTTAAATTTTTTTTCTAAGATGAACATTTTTTATCCAGCAACTGAATCATCCCCATAATTTCACAATAGTTTGCAGAAAGTTTAGTGGGGAGTTTAGCTCAAGCTACTTACAAATATTCAGAATGGACCAACTACCTGTTGTTTTCTCTTAAAACTGTATTGGTTCCACTAGGCAGGAAGAAAATAGTTCACAGCATGGTGAAATATGTTGATTTTGTTTTTCCTACAGCCAACAAGGGTCCTAGCGAATGGCTTAGTGGCTGGTCACGCCTATGCTGTGACTGGCATTCGAAAGGTAAGCGCACGCTTGCTTTGATAATTCCAAACATGGTTTCCTTAATGGGTTTATATTCTTACCTTCTGTCTTAACATGACAAGGAAGAAATTTAGAAATAAGCTGTGTATTTAGCATTTTTAAGCAGTGAATGAAGCCAACAGTTCATCATTTTGAAAATATGGCATATCTTTATTGACTCACACCTGACTATTTGATTTTCTGGCTTTCATTTTGTATTTCTGGTTATCTGTTGTTGTTTAGCTTGCTATACCTACAACCTTTTGGTGACTGAAGGCCAGATTTAATATTTTTTGTACGCCAAAGGACACTGTAGTAGGGGCACTAATGCAAGTGGGAAGGCAATGTTGAGATGGGTGGTATGAAAACTTTTCATACCATCCAGGTAGTATGAAAACTTAAGACTTTTCTTAAGCTTCAAGGAAGAGTTTAGTGGAGCTTTTTAAAAACAATAGTATGATGCCAGTTTAAGAACTTATACTTTGATGATCTTGGTGTACATTTTCTACCTCAAAATGAAGAACAATTCTGAAGCTGATGTTCAGCAGCAAAAGACAAAAAAGATTCTTAGAGAATATTCTTTAAGGAATATGTTTGGGCCTGCACCTGGAGCAGGGAAAGGACTAGAGCAAAGCAGAAAACACTAGACAAAAACCTGCATTTTTCTTAGACCAACCGCAACCGATTTATTTATAAGCTGAATCCCCCCTTCCTCTTACCTTAGCTAGACTTAGAATCACTAACTTCAATTTTAACTGACTGAAAATTCACAGTAATGAGGAAGGGGCTGGGGAAGCACAAAAACCTTTGTAGGGCTGTCACATAGAGACCAAAGCTATGAATGATATTTTGCAAAACCTGTGAAGGCACAGAGGCAGCTGCGGTGCTGCTTTACCATATTCCCTTTAATGGCATGAATAAAAGATAGAAGAGTAATAGCTAGCCTCTTGTGTACATCAAAAGCAGTAACTATTCATGAGCTCTGCTGACAGTAGCTAAGCTAAGCTGAGGAAATTTGATCTTGCTAAAATGAGGACAGTGGGAAATAGAGGGGGTCTAGTGTTTTCTTTTAAAAATCACATGGCCAAAATACTGAGCGCATGCACTATATCAGAGGTGGTATTCACCCAGTTCTGACAGGTTCTGGAGAACTGGTAGTGGAAATTTTGAGTAGTTCGGAGAACTGGCAAATAGGCTGGCCCCGCCCCTTTGCCTCCCAGCTGATCTCCTAAACAGGAGAACAGAGCTGGAAAGCATGTTAGTGTGGTGGGGAGGGAATGGGGATTTTGCAGTAACCTTCTCCTGCCATGCCCACAAAGCCACACACGCAAAGCCACACCACACCCACAAAGCCATGGCCACAGAACCGGTAGTAAACATGTTTTGAATCCCACCACTGCACTATATCTAGTTTCCACTTTGCATACTGAATGCAAGCCACCCAACCACATTTTAACCTAGCATGGCATGTGAAATCAGCCAGGTGGTTAGTATGCTGAATAATAGATACTACAAATATATCTCACTGTGGTAAAGAAGACTAGAATTAGATTATTTCTGTGTACAGTCTATAGTTCCAATGTTGAATATTGATGGGCAACTTCAGATTCCTCATAGCTCTCTCTATGGTTCTTTATCTTTGTATTTTAGACGGGGCACCCCTTCTAATGTAGATTATCCTCTTTAAAGTCAGAACCATAGCCTTCTTCCCAGTTCTCTAGTACGTCGCCTGTACATTTGGCTTCTTTTGGTAAATGGCAAACTATTTATTAATGGATCAAAACCTGGCAGAAGACAAAATTGGACTTATGGAACCTGAATGCCCTTGCAAATATTGAGGCAACAAGTTACTCAGTATTTACTAAACCCATACTGATATCTTGTATCTTACTTAGAACGTTATAGTTACCCAAAGCAATGAAAAGTTGAAGAATAATTCTTACTGTACCAATCTCTTATTGTTTCCCAAAGGTGACATGCAAACATGGACCTGAAAATTTAGTAAGGCTAAGAAATCCCTGGGGAAAAGTTGAGTGGAAAGGGGATTGGAGTGACAGGTGAGTCCTTACAGCAAAATGAAGTGACACTTCAGATGGATGCAACCTCAATGCCACCCGCAGGCAGAGATTAACACAGACAAGGTCATCAGTTAGAACACAACACTGAGCTGTTTTGAAAGATCAGACAGCACTAGTGGAACTGAACTTGGGTGAACCTTAAACACATTACACCAAAGACCAGAAAATAAAACATGGTGGTGCAGCTGTATGAAAAAGAAACTTTATAACTTTCCTTGGTTTCACCCAAGATAGATTAAAATCTCAGGACTGCCATTTATTTAGGAGGAACTTCAATAGCCCAAATTAATTGGAGACTTTTAAATATGTCTTGATCAAAAGTGAGAATACCAGCAACTTCTATAAGCAGTTATGATGGGGGCTGAGAAAATCCATAGGAAGTGAATCTTTTTCGGATAAAGTTTTCCTTGATAGCACTGATTTTTAGTTGTGATAGTAGTATTTATTTGTTGATTTAAAGATATAGAATTAATAATAGCAAAGCAATAAATTTATCTGTACTTTAACAGAATGTTAATGCACTAACTATGTAAAAATGATCCTGTATATTAACAATAATATATGTGAGAAATCCATAGAAAGTAAATTTACATAGTAAATCAGCTGACTTCTCTTTAAAACATTATTTAAGGTTTCTTCTTTATATGCAAAAACATTTTGAGGATTAACTAAGATAAAAGAAGAGGGAAAACATTGAATTTTATAAGTTATGTATTTTTTCACGTTTAAATTTAAATTGCATTTTTACATTTAAATTTAAATTGTACTGTTTAACATCCACTCATTCAGCAACTGTATGAAGTACTGAATGAGTCATCATAGTTGTGGATGTCCTTGAGGTCAAATGATTGAGATTCAGGTGGTCAGTGATTGGCTCACAATTATGACATCAGAGTGTCCCAGGGTCACATAAGTGGTGGGTTGCTAATATTTTTACTATTGGTTCGGGCGCTCTCCCGCGCAACACTTCTGTGCATGCACAGAAATGTCTGAGGGGGTAGGCGGAGCCTCCCACCGCCGCTACTACTGGTTCGCCCGATCTGGGCTGCACCGGGAACAACCCAGCTCTTGGTCACATGATCACTATTTGTGACTTTCAGTGCTGACTTCTAACAAGCAAAGTCAATAGGGAAGTTGGCGGGAGATCGCAAATGGCAATCACATGTATTTGCCTAAGAAGAGCAACTGGGGCTGATAAAATTGCTGTTGTAAATTGGCATGGTTGCCTGACCTCATGCCTTATAACCACAATATTTAGTAATAGAGTAGCTGGTCCCAAGTACCATAGGTAAATGGGGATTCCCAGTAAAAAATCAGCCAAATTTCAGGTATTATCTGAAAATTCAATATCCTCTGAATTTTGTAATGCAATTTTCCACCTAAACATTATATATCAGGCAAATAAACATGCCCCATTAATTTAGGGCTGGAGAAATGAGAATAGGTAAATTTTGGGTGTCCAGAGAAAGCTGTAATTCAGCAGAAGCTCTTTCTGAACTGAATGTGTTTCCTGAGAGTTCAGACCTTCACTGAACCTATAATTCTTAATGCATCAAAACTGAGTGAGCTCTGTTTTACGAACATCTTTTTTTCATTTTACTTTAGCTCTGGAAAATGGGAGCTGCTCAGCCCCAAAGAGAAGATTTTGCTACGAAGAAATTCCGATGATGGAGAATTCTGGTACTTTCATGAAATAATAAATGGCTATGTCTTTCAATCTATTCTTTTCCCAGATGCTTTTGCTCAGTACCGGTATTATTTTGAACAATCTTCTTCATTTAAGTTTGTGCCTCTGAATAGAAGTGGTGGGGCTGAAACAGGGAAAGATGAAAAAGGGAAAATGGGTATCAGACTGCAGGTCTGTTGCCCCATCCCTCATGGGGTGAATATCACAAACTTTCTCCAGTGACGTGCTTCATTTGAATCACTTTCCAGTTGAACTGCTTCATCTAACCTTTTCACAGCCACAATAGGTTTACTCAATCCAGGATACCCTAAGTTCTAGCAATCAGAAATCAGGGGTGGTATTCAGCTGGTTTGCACCAGTTTGGGCAAACTGGTAGGGGAAATTTGGCCTAATTTGCTGAACTGGTAATGACCTCTGGTTGGCCCTGCTCCCCTGCCCAGTTGCCTGGTTGTCACTCGCTCGCCGTGCTCTCTCGACTCACCTGCCCGCTCACCCTGCCAGCCTCACCTGCCTCCTCGCTGCTTGCTTGCCCCACCTGCCTGCCCACTCACTGCCTGATCACCACTTGCTCGCCCTGCATGCCTCCCCGCCTGCTACATCTGTCTCCAAGAGCTTCTCTATTTTTCTTTTAGGGAAATACAATATTATGCCTTTTAATATTTCCTAAAATATTTAATTCTTCTGGGAGGGTGTGGCTTCCCACATGTGTTCGCAAAATAAAGCATTAAGATAGCAATAGAACTTATTCTTATATACCACTTCAAAAAGCTTTATTGCAGCTATCTTGAAACTGCCAAAGAGTTATGCAAAAGATGAAGCTAACTTGTTTTCCATTACTCCAGAATGGAGGCTTAAAATTAATGGTAAGAAACTGCAGAGATACAGATTCCTCATTAAATATTAGAAGCACTTCCCAACTATAAGAGTTGGTGTAGTCTCAGAAAGTGGTGGACTAGTTACTGTTATTGCTGCATTTCCTATATGGAGTTTGGATGAGATAAGATGAGATTTGAATCTAAAATCTTTTATAAAATCAGACACATCTTATTCCAACCTATATCAATGAAATTTTTGCAAGTAGTTTATGTTTGGTTTAAAAAGGGCCATTTATGAAAGCACAAAGCTTGTCACAAGTTTCCATATACATTCATACTTGTCACCACATATGTAATCACATGCATACATTTCACACAAGCATTTAATATGCACAATGGTTTTATGCATATGCACAAATGTTCACACATGCTCCATAACTATAGTGTCAGAAAGCTATTTGTTCCATGGTTTCATGCTATAAGATTTTACCACTAGGTGGCAATATCAACATAGATTTTAATGCTATGCTTTTTAACAAATAACATTCCCCAGGTAAATTTTGTGGCTCTTGCCTTTTCACTCTTGCACTCATATTCATGCTTCAGCACTAATGATATGTCAGGCATTTTACTCAAATCTGCATTACCTATCCGCTTTGTCAATGCTAATTAGACAAGGTGACAGGTGATTAAAAAAAGAGTAAGTTCCTGATTTACCTATCTGGTCATAAAACAAGGTGGGGCCTTTTATTTCTTTAATCATAGGATGTCACTGGAAGATTTGAAAATTCATTTTGTGGATCTGATGATCTGTAAATTGACTCCTGATCTCATGAGTCCGGAAGATGGGAAGAAGTGGATGTGCTCCATGCAGTTTGGCAAATGGATCAAAGGAAGCACAGCAGGTGGCAAATGGAAGAACTTCAGAGGTGAGACTTTCTGGGGAGATGAGGTTTGAAAAATAATCCCTTGGTTTAAGGAGCTGTGCCTATGTTCCCTTATAATAATGTCATCTGAGCAACTTGAAGACAATTATATAATATTGAATGACAGGATATCAAAATGCTCAGTTAACTCTAGCTGAAGAATTCTTCTTAAGCTATTTCTGTTGAATAATGATGTGCTTCAGAATGCACATCAGCTTAACATAAGACTGATCCCCAAAAAGTGATTCCCCCCCCTTTGCAGAGTTGGTGGGCAGTTTTCCCACAAGCAGGAACTGATAGGAATATGAACTGCCTTCAACAGACAAATTGCAGGTAGTCCATGCTTAACAATGGTAATAGGGACCCGAATGCCCATTGCTAAGGGATGTGATCATAAAGTATGATGTTATGTGACTGCATTTGCTTAGCAACAACAATCCTGTTGTGAATGTTAAGTGAGGAGTACAGGACCTCACTAAGCAAGTGACTAGGACTCTTGACTTCCTGCCCATCTCCTTATTTACTTTGCTTGTGGGAAACAGGCAGAGAAGTTCACATGTGGCGAGCACATAATCTCAGGGACACTGCAACAATGGCAACTTTGTTGAGGATGAAATGTAAGTCATCTTTATTCAGTGCCTTCAATTGTAGCTTCAAAGGAATGGTTACTAAATGAGGACTATATCATTTGTTTAGAGCAGTGGTTCAGTCTATAGCTGTCTTGGTGCTACAAACTGATCCTCGGTGCCCCCCACCCAGTGGTGGAATTCAAATTTTTTACTGCCAGTTCTGTGGGCATGGCTTGGAGGGCGTGGCTGGGAAGGTCATGTGACTGGGCGGTTTGCACGACGGAAGGAAGATAGTAACAGTAAAATTCAACAGTAACAATTAATTGCACATTTATTCAAAATCCAATTTAAAAACCTTTTTAGTTAATGTTAATTCAACAAAATTTTTGAACATGATCCAGTGATACCAGGTTTTCAAAGTCTGATAGTCATTTTTCAAGAACCTTAGTAACTAGTAACTTAGTAAACTCAGTAAAATTTAGTAACTACTTGACTGTTCAGTAAATTCTGTGTAATATAGTACATGCCTAATCATTCACACACACACTGCTGCCTTCTGTTTTTTCTTCTTCAAAATAACAGGGTGGGGTGGGGGTAGAGAAGGAAAAGACTTTGTTCTGTGGTATCTGCCATTTCAGAAATGCTCATTAGACTGCCCCACGTGATCAGTCTTTCCGTATTCCTCAATACATTGGTGCCCAGCAGCTGGTCAAAATCCTAGTAGTATTTATGGAGCTGTAGATGATACTATGGCAAAATACAAGCCTTGCAGCTCATGTATACTCACACAACTTAAGAGTGATGCCATTATCCAGGTTTATCTGTGACAAAGGTCTCACTGTGATAAATATCAAGATAGGAAGGACACTTTATTAAAACAAACTGTGCAGTGTTTTGACTCCATTTGGTTATAAAACATATTGTTTGGCATATTAGGAATATTTGGACAGCATTTTCTTCTAATATGGGACGTTGTTCTATCAGAATTTTGTTTTGCTTTGTTTTTTCCTGTATGTGACAATATCCAACTTTGGACAGTAACTAGACCACTTTTTATTTACTTTTTTAAAAACAGTATATGTTGGAAATGCTTATCCCTTTTCCACAATCTCCCCTATGTTTCAGCCTTCAATGACATTACTTTGCAACTCAAAGTTTGTGAAACCACCCCAAGTGCCCTTCCTCCAACTCCTCCTCGCTTTTTAAGGCCACCTCTACGAATGGAGCAAGGAGGCAGAGGGGGGCTAGCCTCTCTTCCCTCCCACCACATGTTTACTTGTGTTGCATTTCTAAGGTGGGAGGGGTAGAGGCAGTTGAGAGCGTCCGTGTGGAGCAGGTGCAAGAGGGATTGGGGGGGGTGGCTCCGTTGTGAGCTGCAGTGCAATCCTTGTGGAGGCGGCTCGTAGCATAGTCCCAGAAAGGGAGTCAGAAGTAAAGCCATTTCTAAAAGCGCAAAAGAGGCAGGCAGGCGAGTGCAGTGACATTGGACTCGCTGTCTAATGCAGCACCAATTCCCAATCCCTAAAATGCAGGCCAAAGGACAGCCCCGTTCAGTCCCGCACCTCTTCTCCACACACAGCACACACAGAGTAGGATCAGAGGAGAAATGCAGGGAAAAGGCTCTTCTCTTCTTTCTCTGCTCCCCTTTGCCCCCCCCCCCGGCCAGACATGCTTGTATGTCTCCTGAGCGAACGAGCAAGCGAGTGGGCGAAAAACCCTTCCAGTCTTTGGGATGTTAGACTGAATTTCACCCCTTCTGGAAGTGCTCAGATGACTGGCGGCCAACAGAGCCCCAGGCAGAATTGCACCCTGCGAGGGGGCCATCTCCAACACTCCTCTGCCACCTCCTTTGCCTCTTAGCACCCCCCCTGCCACCCTCTTGCCTCTTAGCGCCCCCCTAAGTCATCCCATTGCCCCCCAGGGGGTGGTACCGCCCACTTTGGGAACCACTGGTTTAGAGGCTCTTAAAGGAGAAGGTCAAGGGATGCGGTGGCTCAGTGGCTAAGACTTTCTGAACTTGTCGCTCAGAAAGGTTGGCAGTTCGGTGGTTCGAATCTCTAGCATCGCGTAACGGAGTGAGCTCCCATTACCTGTCCCAGCTTCTGCCAACCTAGCAGTTCAAAAGAATGTAAAAATGGAGGTAGAAAAATAGGGACCACTTTGGTGGGAAGGTAACAGTGTTCTGGGAGCCTTCGGCATTTAGTCATGCCAGCCACATGACCACAGAGACATCTTTGGACAGCACTAGAGAGGAACACCTCCCCCTAGAGCCGGGAACGACTAGCACATATATACGAGGGGAACCTTTACCTTTACCTAAAGGGGAAGGTGGCTTGAAAATGCCACAGGTTCTCTTTTACCGCAGTTACTCAACCATCCCAGTGTAGCCCCAAATAACTTTGCTCTGTTTTGAGTTCTGCAGATTGTTCTAAGTTTATATAGTTACCCTCCACAATAACCCAGACAAAGGAACTGAGTGATGCTGACAAGAGTTTTCATTATTTCCTCCTCCACTTAAACACAAAGTGCCAGGCTTTTTATTGGGCTTTTAGTGTGGGATGGCAAAGCAGCTACTTTATGCTTTTTTTGTTCCAAAACCAGGACTCCAAATCCAACTCGCCTTATCTTGATGGGTATTGTTATTGTTGTTATTATTCAGTTTGATGCCATTTGATTCCAAGCAGCTTTGGGCAAACCAAAAAATACCATACAATATAAAAAAATAATAAAAAACAATAAATAATCTAACAGAGGGGGCTCTAGCCATTGAAACCCCCCCCCCCCAGTCTTGGAGAACAACCAGGTGTTTATGGTCCCCAGAATGTCAACAGGATTGGAGCCTTCTGACCCTCAATGGGAACCTCATTGCAGAGAACAGCCACTCTGGCAGAGAAGGAGAGCTTCTTGGGTACTGATAGATGACATGGTTTAATTGAAAGACCCCCAAATTTGCCAGCACGGAAACTGCTTTGGTCGCGGTGATCAATGATCTCTGGCGAGCCAGGGATAGGGGTCACTTCTCTATCCTAGTGCTTCTTGACCTCTCAGCAGCCTTCGATACCATCGACCATGGTATCCTTCTGCGACAGTTGCGGGAGATGGGAGTGGAGGCACCGTTCATTGGTGGTTCTCCTCCTACCTCTCGGACAGGTCACAGTCGGTGTTGGTCGGAGGGCAGAGATCAACCCCTAGGCCCCTTCAATTATGGGGTGCCGCAGGGTTCGGTCCTGTCCCCCCTCCTATTTAACATCTACATGAAGCCTCTGGGTGAGATCATACGCCGGCACGGGATTAAATATCATCAATATGCGGACGATACACAATTGTATCTGTCCGCCCCATGCCAACTCAGTGAAGCGGTAGAAGTGATGTGCCAGTGCCTGGAGGTTGTCAGGGTCTGAATGGGAACGAACAAGCTTGCACTCAATCCCGATAAGACTGAGTGGCTATTGATGCTCCCTCCCAAGGATGGGCCAGCTATTCCATCTCTTAGCCTGGGGGGTGAAATTATACACCCCTCAGAGAGGGCTCACAATTTGGGAGTCCTCCTGGATCCGCAGCTGACACTAGAACATCACCTGTCAGCTGTGATCAGGGGGGCCTTTGCCCAGGTTCACCTGGTGCACCAATTGCGACCCTATCTGGACTGGGAGGCCCTTCAGATAGTCACTCATGCCCTTGTCACCTCAAGACTGGATTACTGTAACACACTCTACATGGGACTGCCCCTGAAGAGTGTTCGAAGACTTCAGCTAGTCCAGAATGCAGCTGCGTGAGCGATTGTGGGTGCACCTAGGTACACCCACGTTACACCTATCCTCTGCGAGCTGCACTGGCTTCCTATCGGTCTCCGGACACACTTCAAGGTGCTAGTCATTACTTTTAAAGCCCTACATGGTATCGGACCTGGCTACCTGAGAGACCGCCTCCTGCCAGTTACCTCCCAGAGACCTATTAGATCGTACACACTAGGTCTCCTCCGGATTCCATCTGCCAGTCAATGTCGGCTGGCGATCCTCCGGGGGAGGGCCTTCTCTGTAGCTGCTCCGGCCCTATGGAATGATCTCCCCGTTGAGATCCGGACCCTTACTACCCTTCCGGCCTTCCGCAAAGCGACCAAGACCTGGCTGTTCCGGCAGTCCTGGGGCTGTTGATTTATCCAGCCCCATCCTAAGTTATGAATGCTGTGGAATTTTTAATTGTTTTTTTTTAGTTTTTATATCCCCTTTCCCTTTTATTTGTAAGCCACCCTGAGTCTTCCGAGAGTGAGCAGCATACAAACTAATTAATTAATTAATTAATTAATTAATTAATTAAATAAAATAACCTAAATCTTAAATTAGCTGGGCAGATGCCACCTCGAATAGAATAGAATTAGAATAGAATAACAGAGTTGGAAGGAACCTTGGAGGTCTTCTAGTCCAACCCCCTGCTCAGGCAGGAAACCCTATATTATTTCAGATAAATGGCTGTCCAACATTTTCTTAAAAACTTCCAGTGTTGGGTCATTCACAACTTCTGGAGGCAAGTTGTCCACTGATTAATTGTTCTGTCAGGAAATTTCTTCTCGGTTCTAAGTTGCTTCTCTGCTTGTTTAGTTTCTACCCATTACTTCTTGTTCTACCCTCTGGTGCTTTGGAGAATAGTTTGACTCCCTCTTCTTTGTGGCAACCCCTGAGATGTTGGAACACTAAATAACTAAGGTTTATGCTATATAGGGCTTTATACATCATAACCAGTACATTGAATCACACCCAATGCAGGTTTGCAGAGAAAAGATGTCATATATGCCATGCCATTGAATTCTGAACCAGTTGAAATTTCTGAGTGGTATTCAGTAGCAGTCTCCTATAGACCACAATGTAATATTCAAGCTGTGAAGTATTTAGGGCATGAATGTCTGTCTGAATACCTTCCTATCTGAGGAAAGGGTGCAACTTGCACATCACAGATGCCACGTGTCCATCAAGCAGGAGCTGTGAATCCATGAAAGCTCCAAGTTGAGCACTACTTTTGAATGGGGACATGCAATTCTCCCCCAACGCTAAAAATACAATGCCTCCCTAAACTAAGTTTCCCCAATAACTGTATCTACCCAGTCTTGCTGGAACTTAATCAAAAACGTCCACCACATTTAGATCCACTCAGCTTTGAGGAACTGGGCCAGGATTGTCTTACTTGATTGGACTGGGGCTGAATGATCTAATTGGGTACCATCTGTTTATGGATGATACTAAATCCCAAACTGGTGGATAAGCTCATGCAGCAATTTCACATACAGTACATGTTGAATAAAAGTTGAAGAAAATCAAACCTTTGTGGCACCCCGCAAAGGAGTAGTTGGGAACAGGAGTAACTTTTCCATCTAACACCTACTAAAACCAGCCCTGAAGGAACAAAGAGAAGCACCATAAAATGTCCCCTCCCTCATTCCCAATCCTTTGAGCCCATCCAGAAAATCAAAATTATTATACACTACTTTAAAAAAAAGGATTTGTAGGAATGGTAACAATTATTTAATTTCTTTTGTTTTATATCAGCTGTGTGCTTGACATGTTGCTGTAGGACTTATAGTAGATGGTGGAGGGCATTGAATGGGTAAAAGGTTTTGCATTCTCCTATTAGTAAGAGAAAGATTTCATAGTATTCACTATTTGCTGTGTGTTCCAATTTTTGTAACGCTGAAGATGATCAAAGATAAAGTTTCAAAAAGGATGTAGAGCAATTGGAAAGTATAAATGAAGCCATATGGAAATGGCCACCATCTTCCTCAAAGTGTTTTGATCCTTCCAAGTATTTTAGCCTGCAGCTTTTTTTATTCATGATTTGGCTGTGTTCGTTAAGGCAAATGGGAGTTGCAGTCCAAAATATTTTGTGAACACCAGATGGGTAACATTATCTATTATTGAATCTCATAACTGCTAAGGAAGACATTTAGTTCTTTTAATGTATACAGTCTTACCTTGGAAAATATTTTTCTTGCTTGCTTATTTTAAACCAGACCAGCTAGATCAATAAAATAGTTTATGGTCTATGTGACATTTTTCTTAATGTTAACTCTATTCCATTTTTGTGGATTTTTGTTGTGGTTAGCAGTCTCTTCACATAAATGTTACAACCAGGCACAGGATGACATTCTGGGGACTGAGGTCTGCATTTTTGCCCTTTCCTCCCTCAGGTTCTTTTTGGATGAATCCCCAATACTTGTTGAAAGTTTTGCCAGGCAACGGAAGCAAAAGATCTTTATACTTCTGCAACGTGTTGGTGTCTCTGATCCAAAAACATAGTGGCAAACATCGGAATCGGGTCCCTCATTTGCACATAGGATTATCACTTTATAAGGTAAAGAGAATTATGCTTAAATGGGAGTTAGAATTGCTCAAGATGAAGAGAAGGAAGCTCGTTGGCTTTGCCAAGTAAATACTATAAACATCAACTTCTTTTCCAATACGGGTCTATGATCTTAACCAACAGAGATGTCCCAGTTCCATAAAATAGGCACTGGATATTTAGTATTTTTTTTCTTTGCTTGAATCTTTTACTCTTTTTCTTTCTAGTTTGTATTTAATTTTTCTTGTTCGAACTTATAATAACATATCAAAACTATTTAGCCTTATAAAGATTGTTATTAAATTAAGATAAAGAGATTATAAACTACAAGCAGAAAAAAGAAGAAGGGTCAGGATTACAAGAATATCATGTAAATAAAATATAGATAAGATTCTACACCCAAGTTTTGCATAGCAATCAAAACCTTTCCTGATTTTATTATTATTATTATTTAATAAATGTATATGCCGCCCAATCCCATAGGACTCCGGGATAATTCTCTAGTAAACACACCAACATTTTCTACTATATTTAGCACAATTTCTTGTACACTTTAAAAAAGGTGAAAAGGGTTTTAAAGACAATGTAGGCCTAAACAACTCTGCAAAAGACTAATCAACAAGGGTAGAGGGTCTAGTTGATGAGTTTAGTGCTTTCATGTTCTGATTAGGTCTATTACTTAACAATTCTCACTTTTAAAAGACTTGGTGTTTACTTGTTGACACATGTCCTTTCTCTTCTTTCTAGGTCGACCAGGAGGTATGTAGAACATTTGTGTGTGGGGGGGGGGCACAGTTTGGTACAATAGATCTTATACATTACTTTGCTTTTTTACCGAATTAAGGTTAAGCAGAAAATGTGCAACTAACCTAAATGAGTGCAACAAAACTGACTTTCTGTTGTATTAATTTCTGCTGTAAATATGATTTTCATTTATTCAGGGTCTGAATGTTGGAGACATGATGTTGAAGGTAGACAATCTGAAGTGCAATAGACTTAAATTAGTAATGAAGAACATGTCTCAGTGATTGCAATGGATTTATTTTAAGTATCATACATCATAAAATACACAGGTCTTTATGTGAAAATGTTGAAATATATTGCTTTCATAGGGTGAAATATTCAGACTGAAATCTTAATATTTTTTGTTGGAAGTTATTATTGAAATTGTTCACAATTTCAGGTTTGTTTGTTTTTTGCTTTTCCAGATCTGAACACTGTCCAATGTGAGTGTTTAGATATGGCATTCAAGTGTTCCTTGTTCTTATTTTAGATAAGCTTCTTAAGGAAATTAGAAAAAAAAAAGACTGTTAATGCCAAAGTGATTGAATACATTTCAAGATAATGCACTTTTATGGCTTAATTAAGGATTAATGGCACTGTTCCTGGGATATGCCCAGAAGTAGTAGACAAGGTTGAGTGAGAAATGGTTTTATTACATTTTCCCCCCTTTTCCCCTTTCTTTTCTGGCTCTAATAATTATCAATTCCTGGGAGATGTTCAACTACCATTTTGGCTGATTTGTGGAAATTACTTGTAGATGCCACTAAATCGATATAAACATTTTTCTCCACTGCATATAGCTAGCCTTAAATAATAGTTCTGAGCTACTTCAACTCAAATATGTTGACTTTTTCAAATTTAATAATTTAAGCTGCATTCAGGAGATTAGATACCATTGTTCAGTAGAACAGCTTTTCCAAACATGAACATTCTCTAACATTTGGTTTCTATCACTCTGAATTCTTAGTTAAGTCCCTGTAGTTTGGGAACTTTTGGGAGAGCAGAAGCCTAATATTCTAATTGTTTTTCATGTTTTCATTTTTATTCAGGAATTGTAATTTTTCTTTATTCGTTTTTTCCTTTTCTTTTAGCTCCAGTTTTCCTCAGTATCATTTTTATATATGTACTATCAAAAAACTGATCTGACCACATTCAGATTACAGCCAATTTATAGTGTCTGTATTTTTGTCAAACACTTTGTTTTACAAATTGATGTGTTAATGTAAATGTATAGACATTTTCATTGATAATTCAAGTCAGAGGTGGTATTCAGCAGGTTCTGACCAGTTCTGGAGAACCGGTAGTGGAAATTTTGAGTAGTTCAGAGAACTGGTAAATACCATCTCTGACTGGACTCTCTCCCATCTATTCTCTGCCTCCCAAGTCCCCAGTAACCTTCCCCTGGAGTGGGGAAGGAATGGAGATTTTACAGTATCCTTCCCCTGACACGCCCACCATGCCATGCCCATCAAGCCACACTCACAGAACTGGTAGTAAATATTTTTGAATCCCACCACTGATTCAAGTGCACTTTCATGTGGCTACATGTGCTTTGACAATGATTTGGAAAAGTATCATCTTATCACAAGAATATGTGAGAATGTGAGCACAGTACCTCTGTTTAGCAGCCCAAGACCCTTGGAGAGGCAAAGCTGGCCAAGACCTGTGGAGACCTAGTGGGGCAGGAAGATGGGGGGAGATAGCTAGGAGTGGGCACTACAGCATCCCAGCAGTTGATCATATGGGCAAATGACTGCAGGGGCACTGCAGTGGCCCTAATTTCAAAACTGAATCATAAGTAGCCTTTGGTGTGTGTGTGTGTGTGTCATAACATTGAACAGTCACTAAGTGACTGGTCATAAGTTGAGGACTGCCATGTTTCCATAAGAAAGGGTCTTTTTTTCTTTTGACCACCGAAATAAGCACTTGGCATTATTTTCAGGGTCTTATTATTTTTGAGGTGCAGGAGGCGGGGAGCGTGGTCACCTCATGGCTGCTGCTGTGTTGCAATA
Source organism: Thamnophis sirtalis (assembly GCF_051295495.1). NCBI lineage: Eukaryota > Metazoa > Chordata > Lepidosauria > Squamata > Natricidae > Thamnophis > Thamnophis sirtalis. The sequence goes on from NW_028261386.1 coordinate 52,062,383, forward strand.
TTTTCGGGGAGGGTTTATTTTGGGGGGAGGGTTTATTTGGACACATGTGCTCCAAAGCCCAATTGGACTTATTATCCAGGGAGATCTTATTTTCAGGGAACCAGGGTACTTGTATGGCTCCAGGCTAATGATGCATGAATGAATAATATGCTCTGGACAATTTTGCTTTAATGGACAAGATTTTTTCCCCCAAAAGTTTTGTTTTCTGAAGAACTTTTGGTAATTAAGATAGACTCCTTCAAATGGAATGCAAATATAATTTCAGCATGACTGAATCACACAGGAATCTTGAGAAATATGACATTAACTTTTAATGACTACAATATATTTAATTGCATTACGTTTCTGATGTACTGCATGAGGTCAAGAAGGCTAAGTGTTTTGCTGCTGATTTTTGTTTGTACTCAGTGTCTGATGTATCTTGCTGCTATGTGAACAACTGTTATGCAGCCCTGACTCCAGTTGCCGTGATACTGTTTTTCCATTGTGGCAATATGCTGGTGAAAACTTTCACCATGTCTGTCTAGACTAGAAATGAATCTTTGGTGACAAATTGCACTTCATGGTCTTGTGTGCTGTAAGAAGTTTGTCAATCAGCTGATTAGTTTGGTGCTCTGTAGCTGCCAAGAAAAAGCTCAACATTTTTTAATGCTTTCCAGGTGATTTTCTCTAGCCCTACTAACAGATCTTCAAACCAGGAGTGAAATCCTCCTAGTTTGGCTGAACCGGTAGGAACAATTGTCCCTGGTTCTGCGAACCGGTAGTAAAAAAAAGCTTCCAAGAATTGTGCAGCTCAGCTGTGAACCACACAATTGTCAGAAACTTCCACCCGCTTTTTAAAGCATTTTTTCCTGCCTATTCACCCAAACCAGCAGGAAAATAATGCTTTAAAAAGTGTGGGGCGGAAAGCTTCCGATGATCTTGTGGCTCACAGCTGAGCTGCGAGATTGTTAGAAGCCCCCCCCCTCTTTTAAACCTTTTTTTCCTGCCGGTTCGGGTGAATAGGTAGGAAAAAAATGCTTTAAAAAGTGAAAAAAAATTGGCCATGCCCATCCAGTCACATGACCCTCCCTTCCACCAAGCCACGCCCACAGAACTGGTAGGTAAAAATTTTAGATTTCACACCGCTTCAAACCACTTGTCATTGATAATGTATCTGGTCTGTGGACTAACAAATTTGCCTTTCTTAATCTTGGCATCAGTTATTCTCTGAAACATCTGTCTCAAATAATGAAAACCTTCACTTTCCGTGTCCATTGAATTTTTCATTAGTTCAGATTTTATGTGAAGTGGAGGCAAAAATATCTTTATTGGGCAACAAGTGGTTCATGCACCTTTTTTTTTTTTTTGGCCTGGAACCAAAATTCTTTCAAAGTGACACTTTGCTTTTAATACAATGCAACTCTCTTGCACAGTGTCCCATTCACGTATGTAACAACAGTACTTAGTGTACTCAGACTGCATTCCAAGCAGTGAAGTCACTACTTTTAGATATCCACAAATATTCCAGCTGTATCTGGTGTACTGAATGTGCTTCAACATCAGTTCCATGTTTTTGTTCTTTCATGTATGCAGCATAACTAACAGATACTGAAAGGTGTCCATTGCCATTGTGTAAGAAGACTATAAAACAGCATGTAATAGGTTACATCACAGGTTATTTGTGTGATTAGCAGCCCAAAATCTATAAAATAAGCCCAAGAGTGTTGAGGAAGCAAAATCTTTGTTGTCCAATCTAATAACATCAAACTTTATTTAGAACAATACCAATAGGATAACATAATCAATATAAAGTCAACAGTCACCATCAAATCAGAACCATAAATGGCATAAAACTGTTACTAACGTAGCCTGAGAATAGTCTGTAAACATAAAAAAAGAGAGTGCATTAGTGCCAAGATAAAATCCATATCACAAATCTATATGCCATTGAAACTCTCCTTGTGCATTTGTAACCTTCAGTTGAATGAAATGGTGAATCAACATATCAACATATTTCAGATAGGCTAGCTTAAAGAATGTACCCCAAATATGGAAACCATGGGACTGAGATTTGGCAGAATTGTGGTAGTTTCAGCACCACCATGCTATAGTACTTCTGCATTGTCAAGGTCAGCTGGGGACATATAATAATTTCTAACATTCTTTGCCAGCTTCCTGGCAGAAAGAAAGGTCAATGAGGAAGTCAGCAGGAAGTCAAAGATCACTCCCACTCCTAATGCTTTTTTGCCTGACTGTGGTCATTCTGTTTGTCTAGTTTGGCAAAGAACTATCTCTCAAATGGTGAGCCAATGGGTTATGAACCGTCTAATAAGTAACTAAAGATCCTGGATATATTATATTTCCATTTGGCAATGAAAAACTACAATTAGGTGTCATATGACGTTCTCTAATGAATGTGTTCCATTGGAATAAGAACTACTAAGATTGATGTCAGCCTAACAAGATAAATCAGAGTAAAAACTGTTGCCATATAGATAAGGGCTACTTTTATGTTGAGCTAAAGTAATCACAAAATCTTGCAATCTGCCCTCTGCCTCACTTTATCTTAGTGTGTGCTAGGGAGGGTCTGTTTGAGATGTTTACTCAAACTAATTGTTAGGCCCAGGCTCATGCTTCTCTTATCTCACCGCTGACTTAGTTGTGGCTCTTTCTACTGTCCTTCAAAGTCATTACCTATTCCTCTACATTTTTGCCTGATTTATTTATTTATTTATTTATTTATTTATTTATTTATTTATTTATTTATTTATTTATTTATTTATTTATTATATGACTCTGTGTGTGTGTGTGCGTGCGTGCGTGCGTGCGTGCGTACGTACGTACATACATACATACATACATACATACATACATACATACATACATACATATATATATATATATATATATATATATATATATATATATATATATAGTCATACATACATACATCATTCTAGATAATGTATGTGAGATGATGTAGGATTGACTATCAACAGTTAGGGAATCAGTAATCATGAAATATGATGTAAATCAGCACTTAGTAGGACAACAATGAAGACATGGAAAAGATAAAATGACAAGTCACTAACTATAAAGAACGAAATTGTCCAGACAATAGTTTTCCCTGGGGTACTCTGTGGAATTAGGGAAAATTGGATTTTGAAGATGCAAATGGAAGGAGCAATGACACTTTTGAAGTTTTGTGATAGAGGAGACTCTTGGGAATACTATGGGTAACAATAAAAATCAATGAATGGATCATAGAGCAAGACAATCAGAGTCCTTACTGAAGACATTAATGACAAGGCTCAAACTATCATATTTGGCATACATTGTGTCCAGGTTTTCAGCTTCTTGAAGGCCATAACAGTAGGAAAATGGAAAGGTATAGAACAACTTGCAGCAAGTTGGATAGACTTTTTAAATTAAATTCAGTTTACTGCATACAGCGTCCCTTAAATGAGCTTGCATGTAATGACTGACGCAACTCAAATCCCAAAGAGAGTGTGCAACTTGTCAAAAGCACTCAGGTTTTATTAAGGTTGGAGAGTAGTACACAAATTCAAATTGTGACAACCCTCCAAATGTTCTGAATTTTTACTTCAGATTTAATGAGAATATTCTGTTCCTGAGTGAACCCACCAGGCTTTTGTGCTTTAAAAGCTAAACTCTACATGTTGCTTTGCTGTAAAACCTGTCAGGTTGTCATTGCTTTCCATAGGGAGCTCTTAAGGCTATAGGGGATGGCTAGCTATATTATCCGGCTAGAGCAGGGAAACTAAATCTATTTGTCTTTCATGTGGCACTTTGGACCAATTGGGAGACAACACTTTGCCATTTAAGCTTATTGAAGCTTGGAACTGGAGACTGCTAAGAGGTAATTTCAGACATGTATTGAGCATCAAGATTAATATAGTGAAGTACAAAACCAAGAGCAGTTTTAAAATTGGAAATACAATGAATCACAGCATTGACCAAAGCATAAATGCTTTGCATTTAATATATGATGCATTCTAAGGGGCAACTCCACCCTCTTAGCAGATGATAAATTGCTCCATTAGCAAGAAAGAAATACAACGAGAGTGAGGGAGAGGGCAAAAGTTGTTCTGCAAATGCTCTTGTGGTAACAAAGTCCATTGGAGAGTAAAATGTCAGAGTCATTGTGAGGTATGGCTGGCTCCAGGAGGCTCCGTTTTTCTTAGCCAATGTAATTATTGATAGCCTTTCTATGCGGAGTATTCTCTGTGATAGAAATACCTAGTCAAAGGGCATGTTTTTCTTCATGATCATATGCAGTGCTCAAACTGCATATCTACAGTTGTAATTCTAAACATGCTTACACAGAAGTAAGACTGGTTAAGCTTAATGCAGCTTTTATGGAACAAACAAGAACAGGAACACTGTGAAGAACATAGACTTGGTATTCTCGGGTTACATACAAAAATGGAGCTAAATACAATTTGAAAACATTTGGATCACCCTATTATTGCACTTTTTTTAGTTCTTGTGTTCACTTGTGTCTTATTCTCAGAGTGCCTGGACAAGTCCTTGCAGTTTTGTTGGCAGGTTTTTACAAAAGTCATTTGCTATTGCCTCCTTCCTAGGGCTGAGAGAGAGTAACTGGCCCAAGGCCGGTCTCCTGGCTTTGTGCCTATAGTGGGAGTAGAACTCACAGTCTCTGTTTCTAGTTTGATGCCTTAATCACTATACCAAACTGTCTCTTGCGTGCTCTTGACATAGTATTGAATCATCGACAGGTTTCTTTATGGTGCTCCAATTGCAGTCAGGCATGGTGCATGATGTGCAATCAAGAATAATATGCAAACTAAATGTGATACAAAATGCAGCAGCTTCAGCAATGATGCATATATCCTGATACAGTTAGGTGAACTTACTTTGTGAATAACTTACTCAACTTTGTGAACTGCATTGGCTGCCATTTGGCTTCTAGATGCAATTCAATATGCCAGTTGACCCAGAGGTGGGTTGGTCCCGGTTTGGCCCAGTTTGGGCAAACCGGTAGTGGCGGTGGCAGGAGGTTCCACCCACCTGCCTGGATGCTTCTGTGCATGTGCAGAAGTGTTGTGCGCGTGAGCGAACACAAGCAAACTGGTAGCCCCGGATTTGCAAACCACCTCTGAGTTATCTCCTTCAAAGACCTACACAACTCCAGACCAGATCTGATAGATCACCTTCTCTTATATTTATCTGCCAGTACAGCCAGTTCAAATAGATTCAACCTTCTCCAAGTTCTGCCCCCATTAGGTCTTGGAGAATCTCTTAGAAACTGTTCTGAGCTGATTATTCAGAGGGCTTAAAACTGTACCCAAAGAAAGCATAGGGAAAAAGGGAAGGAAGTGAAACTGAGGAAAGACTAACATGGGGAGATGAGTGAAATGTCTCAAATATTTGTTGGGTTCAGCCGTAAAGTTTAATTTCTATTAAAACATACCATATGCATTTTAGAATATTATTGGTGTGGAGGCTGGGTTGACTAATATTCTAGTCATAGGGAGTAAAAACTGTCAGGAGAAGACAGAAACACTGACCATTCCCAGTGAAAATCTGCCACATCTGCACTTAATATTAATATGTTTAAACATTCCAGAATGGTTTTTAGTGTTGCATTTCATCTAGAAATATATAGAAATGATCTCCAGCATCTGTTTTTAATACAGGAACAGGATGGTATGCAGGGGTGGGATTCAAAAATTTTAGGAGCTGGTTCTCTGCCTGGTTGTTGGGTGGGCGTAACCATGGGGGGCATGGCCTACTCAAGCTCCTGCACCATGAAGGGGGGGCTTATCACCCTCCCCAGGCTCCAGAGGCTTTGTGTGAGCTTCCAGGAGAGTGAAAGCAGCCTCCCCATGCTCCAGAGATTCAGATTCAGATTCAGATTTAGTTTATTTGTATGCCGCCCTTCTCCGGGAGGGACTCAAGGGGACTCCGAAGGGGAAAAGGGGACACAGACACAATACACATAATTAAAATACACAAAAGTCATACAGCCATACAAGTCGAGAGGGGAGGGGAACTCATCAACCCCAGGCCTGCCGGCACAGCCAGGTTTTGACAGCTTTCCGAAAGGCCTGGAGAGAGGTGAGGGTCCGAATCTCCGCGGGGAGCTCATTCCAAAGGGCCGGAGCTGCTACAGAGAAGGCCCTCTCTCAGGTAGCCAGATGGCATTGGCTGGTGGACAGAGCCCGGAGGAGGCCGACCCTGTGCGATCTAACGGGTCTATGGGAGGTAATTGGCAGCAGGCGGTCTCTCAAGTACCCAGGTCCAATACCATGAAGGGCTTTATAAGTTACGACTAGCACTTTGAAGCATATCCGGAGACCGATCGGTAGCCAGTGCAGCTCGCGGAGGACAGGTGTAACATGGGTGTACCGAGGTACACCCACAATCGCTCGCGCGGCTGCATTCTGGATGAGTTGAAGTCTCCGAATACTCTTCAAAGGCTGCCCCATGTAGAGCGCATTGCAGTAGTCCAGTCTTGAGGTCACGAGGGCGTGAGTGACTGTTGCGAGTGCCTCCCGGTTCAGGTAGGGGTGCAACTGGTGCACCAGGCGAGCCTGGGCAAATGCCCCCCTGGTCACAGCCGACTGGTGATGTTCTAAGGTCAGCTGTGGGTCCAGGAGGACTCCCAAGTTGTGCGCCCTGTCTGAGGGGCATAAATTTTCACCCCCCAGCCTGAGCGATGGAATACTGGCCAAATTCTTGGGAGGGAAACACAACAGCCACTCGGTCTTGTCTGGATTGAGTACAAGCTTGTTAACTCCCATGCAGACCCTGACAGCCTCCAGGCACTGGCACATTGTGTCAACCACTTCACTGAGTTGCCACGGGGCAGACAGATACAACTGAGTGTCGTCCGCATACTGATGGTATTTTATCCCGTGCCGTCGAATGATCTCACCCAGTGGCTTCATGTAGATATTGAACAGAAGGGGGGACAGGACTGAACCCTGAGGAACCCCATATTTCAGGGGCCTAGGGGTCGACCTCTTTCCCCCAACTAACACTGACTGCGACCTGTCCGAGAGGTAGGAGGAGAACCACCGAAGGACGGTGCCGCCCACTCCCACCTCTCGTAACCGTCGCAGAAGGATACCATGGTCGATGGTATCGAAGGCCGCTGAGAGGCCAAGGAGCACTAGGATGAAGGAATGACCTCCATCCCTGGCTCTCCAGAGATCATCAGTCAGTGCGACCAAAGGCCCTCTGGAGGCTGGAAATGGGCCCGTTTCCAGACTTCTGGAACTTCCGGGAGGCCCATTTTTCTCCCTCCCAGAGCACCCGCCAAAATAGGCTTCATGAAGACTCCTGGGAGGGGTGGGGTGGGCAGGGCCAGCCTGTCCTTGCAACTACCAGTTAGGCGAACAAGATGTAACTGAACCAATCCGAACTGGCTGAATTCCACCCCTGATGATATGTATATTTGTTCCCAGGGCCTGAGCCAACATTGTGAACAGCATGAACATGTAAACATTCATTTCCCTTCCATTATTTTTTTTTTAAATTCTCAGTCACCATGGTAAATGCCCTTGATTTATTTTCCTGTTTTATTTTTTAGTCCTGCGATAATAATAAAAAGCTGCCTCATTCTTTCTTCATCTGGAACAAACCTTTGGGTCAGTCGCTCTTTGTGAATGATAGGGAAGTGACTCAGGATTTCCGCCTCCCTCCTGGGACTTACGTGGTGGTTCCCTCTACTTTTGAACCTCATCAGGAGTCAGAGTTCATCTTGAGAATCTTCTCCAGAAAGCACAGCCTGCAGTAAGAAATTCTTTTTTAGTTTGCAAAGAACATCCCTACACCCAGACTTCTTGTTTTCAATTCCTCCTGTGTGTTTCCAGCAAAACGTCTGTGCTCCTCAGTTCTGCTTTCTTTTATCTCCTTTTTCACCACATTCATAGTTTCATTTCTTCAAACATCATAGCATGCTGTGAAGTGCCACTGAGCTTGGTATTTGGGTAACCAGTAGATCCATGGGTGGGCTTCAAAAATTTCAGCAACAGGTTCTCTGCCCAGTTGCTGGGTGGGCATGGCCATGGTTGGCATGGCCTAGTCAGCCTCCTGCATCATGGTGGTGGAGGGCATTTTCACCTTCCCCAGGCTCTGGAGGCTTTCTTCAAACCTCTGGGAGGTTAAAAACTGCTTCCTCCAGGCTCCAGAGGGCCCTCTGGAGGGTGGAAACAGGCCTGTTTCCAGATTTCCAGAACTTCTGGGAGACCTGTTTTTCCCCCTCCCTAACCTTCGTGTAGGCTCTGCACTTACCTCTCATCCAAAAGGGACCATGTGGAGACTCCTGGGAGGGGTGGTGTGGGTGGGCAGGGCCAGCCAGGGGTAGGGATTTGGAGGTTCTCCAAACTGGCTATAATTTTAGCTATGGTTCTCCCGAACCCAGGCAAACCTCTAGCAGCCCACCCTTGAGTAGATCTTTCTGTGCAGATTTCAGGCCTGTATGAAGTACTCTGCATTTTATAGAACCCAGAGATTTGCCATTTGGATGTGGATGCCAAAGAAGTAAAAGAGTTCCGAGATGAGAAATTGGTTTAAAATAATAATGGAACTCACAATCCTTCGAGACACAATCCACTGTGCTTCTCTAAAGCTTTCTTAACTTTACTAGGACAATTTGGAGGAGGGTGTCAAAAAGATTTGCTGATATACCACAATCAGGCTTCCGTTACTGCTCATCTGAATCAGCTGCATGAGCAACCTAAACGTTTTTAAAGTTTTTAAAATAATAATTAAATTAAATTACTATTAAATTAAATTTTTATTCAAGTTCAAAAATCTAAAATATACTTTGAAGCAAGATAAAATATCAGATCTCAAGATCAAGATAAAACAACAGATCTCAGTCTAGATAAATCATGATACCCACTTCATCATTCTAATATTCATGGTGGTTTCTTTCTTCTTTTTTAAAGTGAATTGGGTGGAGACTTGAACTGTGTCCTTTCAAAGGTGAGATATGATCAGGAATCATGCCGTATAGCTGCTACTTTGTTTTTGTCTTTTGTTCTTTTCTGCTTAACTGCTCTCAGAGGCATAACCTGAATGGGGATGAGGCCATCAGTGAGCTAAATTTACAAATGGATTCTGATTGTCAGTCGTGACACCTGAATGTCAGAATAAAAATTAAAGAAAAAGTAGGAGTGATTGAGCCATCCTTGCGGTGTGCTTTTAAAGGGTAGCAGAAAGTAAAGGAAACATAACTCATAGTACTTCATAATGTAGAAATGGCAACATAAGATCTCTCCTTCATCACTCATGTGCAGTGAATATTTCTTTTGACTTAAAGCATAATAGCTGATCAAGAAAGAAAATCTTGAGAACTCACTAGCTAAATGCCACAGGGACCCAAAACACATGCACTGTCTCTTACTAAGCTGTGACTAAGATAGAATAGATAAATAGATTGCTATTGAGAATAGTATCATTTAATCTCAGTTTTAAAAGAACAGTGAGGGGCTGCTAGCATGCTTTCTGTCCAAATTTGAAGGGGCAGTGAGGCTGTTTAAATCTCCTAGTGATGTTGACCTTGAGGTTTAAGTCAATGTCTCTAGCTCTGTTCATCTGTTTCAATATTAAAATTTTGTATACATTTTTGGGAGCCAAATGACACATGCTTTTATACCAAGGGGGCGGGGAGGGGGAACCTTTTGAAGCTAAGAGCCTCACCTAAAAAAGAAAATCATCTGCATTTGTTGCCAAAGTTCAAGAAAGGGGATTTTCAAGAGGCTCAAGATATTGTATGGATCAATAAGGCAATTGCTAGCCATGAATTGCAGAATATGGCAAATAAAATGATTCAGGAGATGCTAACATTTTTGATGACCTCTGTGCAACACACAATTTAACAGTTTAGCCGGGAGGCACATAAATGTGCCAATGTTGAAGACTTAGATGGATATCTCATGAGCCTAAACACATTTATAGAGAATCAATAATGTATCTAGGGCAGGATAGTTTTTGATTCTTCCAGATTTTGAGGCTTTACATTGTATACATACATAATTAGAACTGGGAAGTCAGGGTCATATAGTGATTGAACTAGGACCACGGAGACTCAAGTTGAAATCCATCTTTAGTCAGGGAAACTGACTGGTTAACCTGGGACCAACTACCAGCCCAGATTCACACTGTAGTTGTAGGGAAAAATGGAAGAGGGAGTACTATATGTACTGTCTTGAAATCCCAAGGAAAGATTGGCTATACATCTAATAAATAAATATGCTGAGTTACAAGTTGCTGACAGTAACTTGTAGGAAAGGTCCATTCTTAAACAAAGGTGAATAGGAAAAATCCTGAAAAATTGGATAGATTTCCCCCTTTCATCTTTTGCGTTTTTGTTTTATTCTTTGTAGGAAATAGTTGATAAACATGAAGATTGTGAAGAATTCTTCTCTACGTATTTTGAGCAAGTGAGTATCCCTTTCTGGTACATCTAAGGACTTTTTTTTTAACATGCTTGACCAAAAACAGTTTCTCAGAAAAATTATGGGTTTTCCAATTGGCATTTCTCTGTTGGTGTGTAGCTATTGATTAAAGAAATATACTCTAATTGGACTCACATAGCAAGATCATAAAATTGTTTGTGTGGAATTTTACTTCTGTGTAAACCCAGCCCTTATGTTTTAAAAACCATGGATTTGTGGATTTGTTTTGTATGAAACCAGGCAATTTTGGTGAATGTAACCATGATTAATAAACCACGGCTTAGCCTGAAGTATAAACCTCCTCTTTGATGATAATTACATCTTGAAGATTCAATCTTCAATGTCTGATAAGAAAAAAAAATGTCCTTCTCAACATCAAATGTCAGTATCCCTTAGTTGCATGATGCAATCACTGGACCCAAAATGTCATAAATGGACCATCCTGTCTAGTAGCACACAGTGGGAGTTGAAGATGTCTGGTTCAAACTTCAAGTTGGGTATTGTGTGGTGGACCTGAAATCCAGAGAGGCATAGCTAGTTCTTGCTGAAAGTACAGCAACAGTTAGATCAATGGTCTTGCTTGATATACACTATATTGTTGCAAGTATTCGCTCACCCATCCAAATAATCAGAATCAGTTGTGAGCGAATACTTTTGGCAATATAGTGTAAATGAACTAAAAATCTATATGACCAATAGAGGACAGTAACAGTACAGAAATCAGAAGGTTTGGTTTTTATAAGGATCCACTGGGATTTCTGCAGCCCAGACATAGTATGTCCAATATAAGACAGATTGTATATGCTTGAACAGAATAATATTTTTAATATATCATTGTCTAATAGATGGAGAAAAGATGGGATAAAATTAAATTTAATTAAATTGAGAATCATAAACCTTTCTCTTTTATTGCTTTGACATAATTCAAAAATGGATTTTTTTAAAAAAAAACTCAGGTTTCCATATTAAAAAAAAAAGATAACAGGACTATGCCCTATCTTTCCTTCCCCGTTAGTAATTTTAGATGTAAAGATGTTATTCACTGGATTTTCTATAATTTTGTCTTCCTTGCTTTAGTATCCTGAAGTAAACGCAGTGCAGCTGCAAAGGATCCTAAACAGGATGACATGGAGAAGTATATCTGGTATGGGATTCTAAAACTCAGTATGTATTTTATACACATTTTCACACATACCTACATGAAATCTATGAGTGATGCAAACAGTGAACTTTCTATTCATCCATATTTTAGTATTTTAACTACTTTAAGTGCTTTTCAAGTAGGAAAGTAGGCAAAATATTTTAAATCAATAAATATATAGGCTAGTCTCACGGGCTTTTAAAAGAGAATGGGATTTAATTTACCCTTCATCCTTTATAGCACAGGATCTCGTGTTACAGATGCAGATGTCTAAACTGCAACATTTACATGTTCTTAATAAGACTATTGTTTTCAATGCAAATGAACTCATATTCATGTAGTGCAAGTTTAGTGATTATGCTTCTTCATAGGAGAAGGGCTGAAGATTAATGATAGTCCCTGTATGTAAGTGAAAATGCATTCATAGTGTCAGGAAAATCTACTTGTATCTTATCATGTAAATTACAGATGTTCATATAGGGCAGGGGTGTCAAACTCACGGCCTGTGGGCTCTATGCATCATGCGCTGGCCACACCCACACCTGGTTTAGCAAAGGGGGAAAAGTTGTGATACATCATGTGATGCCACCATGATGCCACAAGTTTGACACCCCTGATATAGGGGCTGCCACAAAGAAGAAGGAGTCAAGCTATTCTCCCAAATACCTGAAGGCAGGACAAGAAACAATGTGTGGAAACTAATCAAACAATCTAGAACTAAGAAGAAATTTCCTGACAGTTAGCATAATTAAACAATGGAACAACTTGCTTCCAGAAGTTGTAAATGCTCCAACACTGGAAGTTTTAAAGAAGATGTTGGATAATTATTTGTCTGAAATGGTATGGGGTTTATTGCCTGAACAGGGAGTTGGAGTAGAAGTCCTCCAAGATCCCTTCCAATTCTGTTAGTCTATCCTATATAGGTAGTCCTTGACTTACAACCACAATTGGAACCAGAATTTTCATAAGGAAGCAATGTGGTCATTAATTGTGCCAATTTTGCAACCTTTCCCCCCCTTTTGGTAGTTAAGCAAATCACATGATTGTTAAGTGAATCTGACTTTGTTGGAAGCCAATGGACTCAAATGCATTTTGTGTGCATGGTAATTTATTTATTTAAATTTATATCTCATTCTTCTTCAAGGAGTACAGCGCAGCGTGCCAAATATTTCCTTCTATTTTTTCCTCTAGCATCAAATCTGTGAAGTAAATTGGGCAGAATCAGAAAGACAAGCCAGTAAAACTATTATTTCTGTTGGGACTGGAGGTAGACTTGAGATTTCAGGCCCTAGTTTAAGATCTTAATTATTATCTGTCTGTCTCTTCTCTTTTCTTACCCTGTTACATGCCTTACATTCTTTTTAAATTTATGGCAGCAAAATCCTTATATTAGTTTTCCCAACGTTCATAACTTCTCAATGTGTGGTCTTCAGTACTCAGGATTCCCTACCCAAGCATGGCCATTGTTGAGAATTCTAAGAGTTGAAGTCTACATATTTGAAAGTTGGCAAGGGTGCAAAAATCCAAAGACATTTGGGTTTCTGCTGTAATTTTTAATATGATTGCTTCTCTTCATTATATTGCAAATGTTTGTGCATTTCATATGCTAGTATTTTATGTTTATTATATATAAAAAGCCTCCCTCAAGTCAGACCTGCTTCTATAAACTATAACAAAAATATATCCAACAGTATATTTGATTAAACAAAAGAAAACGTGATGTATAAAAAATAAGTCTCTTCAGCATATCAATGAAAACTCATCTTATTTTCTTTTTGTCGACAACAATAAAAAATAATCTATAAAGCAACTGCCAATGAATAATCTATTCTTTCTGCATCTAACACAAACAGCATCCTAATATACTGTTTATAAATTTAGTGTTCATGCCACCAAACAGGCAACAATTGATAAGATAGTATTCCATACCCTCAATTTGAATGTGTAGATATTTTGGCCAAATCTACTTTCCAGAAAACTTTAGAATAGTCCCATTATCCATTATAAGGGAAAATGAATGTTTTGGAAGATTGTCCAAATGTAGTACTTTATTATGAACCTCTTTAAAACAGGACAGGAGTCAAGAATGCAGCACTTATGGGCATCAGGGTATCTTTTAGTAAGATGCTAAAACTTGCAAGATCTCAAAAGCCTACAAGATTTTGGTAGTGTGGCATGAAGCTGCATAATTTCACATATGATTATGAAATATTTGTGAAATTCCACTTGAGAATCCCCAAAACTTTCAGCCATATAATTTTTCCCCTCTGGTCCTCTCCAAGATCACATGATGACACCCAGAGCCAAACCTTAAAATAAAGAAACATTTTGCAATTTTTGAAGTTTGACTAATTTTAATAGTTTAGAAGGAATTCTAAGAAATTAACTCCTGAAGGATGTTTTGCTCATATATTACAATTTATTTGATTCCTTCATGACACAAATCTTTAAAAGCCTCTGATAAATTGAGCCTGTTTATTCACTGGTCGAATACAATTAAATAGATTCTCTTCTCACATCATTTTGTTGAACTTTAATAAGCAACAATAAATCATTGCAGTAATAGAAGGGTAGTACATAACAGAACTGTTGGGAGTCCTAAGGAAAAACAAACATTGATTTAAAAAATAATTCAGAATTTTTCTATATCTAGTACAAAACTCTTTAAAGATTCCAGAGGACCATCTTTTCTGCAGGAACTAAATCAATTGCTAGTTTTCTATTAACCAGTTTATATTTTAAGTTCTAATTGCATTTGGAAAACCTGTAGGTAATCTAGCTAGTAGTAGCAGTAGGCTGCAAGTTGGCTAAAATCTTCTTTTTCTCTCTCTCTCCTGTTTTATTTTTTACTGGAACATGAAGTTTACACAACATTTGGTGAATATAACAGATAAATAGGATGGAAAAATTTTGATTGGATAAGAACGGAAACCATTGAGGAAGTTAATGAGATAAAAGCTTTTGTAGCATCAGTTCAGAGCCAAAGTAAGGATGGAGAAGCAAAACCTTCATCTCCTCAGGACATGCCAGTCTTTCTAGCTTCCCCAAGAGTGAGAGTAGACAGCTATTTGATCGCTCTTAAACATCTTTCCAAAGTAACCCATCAGGCATGGGGAAATCTATAACAAAACTAACCAGGCTGTGCAGCTCATCTTTTATTCTTCATAGACAATCAATTTTAAAGCTTTCATTTCCAAACTTTACAGTGCATGATTCATATTTAATAAACAGGGCAATAATGAGATTAAAACATCATTGGTTTCAGTAGAGAAGGGATCAGTGAGTTATGAGCCTGGCGCCTGCTCGGTAAAAGTCTGCAGGCAATCTATAATCATGATTTGCAACAAGATTAGATGCTCTTTCTGTTTCATTTCTTGTCATTCGTGTATCACTAGGACTGCTTGGGTCTAGCTTTTAACTTGCCTATTTATTCTGTCTGAGCGAGGCAGAGAGAAAGAGGGCAGGAGGGAGGAAGAACGCAAAACTGTCAGTATTTATCCATGTTCCTGTTCTATTTCAGCTGGTGTAGTTAGACAAGGGACAAATCAAGCAGAAAAAAAGGAGACCAGTGACTTCTCCCAAGGTCATTCAGACATTCTGCAAAGCAGACTTCCTTAGAACTAGAAATGAACAGCAGCAACATTTTACCAAGATGCCCAAATAAAAAAGCCTAAGATGCATTATCATTATTATTATTTTGGCAATTGATCTAATATCATCTCCAAGATGGAACCCTTAGGATAAATTGAATGAATTAGAGAGAATTAGACATACCAATGAAGGCTTGTTCACTCAGTAGGTAATTATATTTAAGATAACTTTGGGTTACAATAGGTAGCCTTCTGTTGACAAGTAACTGCTGCAGGAGCAAGAGCACCACAAAGTTATTGCTTCTTTGGTGTAAAGATTTGGTATGACCCACAGTGGAGGAATGATGGTGATGATGGAACTTAGCTGGCTATATTGACTTCTTTGATTAGACAAAAGACAAGATGTACATTTTTTGCTGACTGGAAATCCCTTAAGGACTTTTTTGCATGGAACAGAAAAAATAAGCTTATGATTTGTGGTTTTGATTATTAGGCAGGAGAGATTATAGAAAGAAGAGAGTTATGTGAAAGCATAAAGTAAACAGTAAATCTGTACATGTACTTACAACTGATATAAAGATCAGAAGCTACTTTTGTGTTTTTTTCTTTCTCTTTCCCCCTTTTCTTGGATTTTATGCTTTGATTTTTTTTCTTTTTGTTTTCTTTGCCTTGTTTTTCTTACTTTATGTTAGTTTTTCTTAAATTACTTAAAAATACATTTGTATATGTGTGTGAGTCTATGTGTCTCTTTCTTTATTCGAGAGACCTCTCAGAAGTAACTGATGGACTAGTGTGAAGAACAGGATAGTTTGTCATTTTGTGTGAACTTGGGAAATGATGATTTATTCACAAATCAGGGTTAAATGACCTGGGTTAGCATTTTGTGGCAGCTCATTCATTTTTTATGTTCACATTGAAGATACATTGGCTCAGGTCCCTACTCCTCTATGGAGAATATGGTTGCATTATGATTATACCTTTTCATTTCTTTCTTTTCCCCCTCTAGATCATCAAAATTATGGGATGAGATTTAGCCTGGATGCCTGCCGTAGTATCTTGGCCCTCCTAGATGTATCCTACTTTTGGTTCTTAGTTGTGTCATCTATTTTGCTAGCTTGACTGATTGAAGAATGCAATTCTTGCGTTATTCTGTAATAATTACTTAATATCTACTGACATGTTTATAGTTCTTCTGAACAAAAGGAAAAAGGATAACAAAAGGAGAGTGGAACATATGTGAGTATCAGAAGTGGGTTGCTATGGGTACCGCCATACTGGTAGTGGCCGGGAGCAGCTGAGGGAGTACCGGTATGGTGGCTTGTTTGGCCCACCCACCCGCCTGTGCTCTATAGCTGGTTTTATGGCAAACGGAAAAGTACGCATGCACAGCGTGCAGTGCCTGCGCAAACCCCAACAAGTAGCTGATTGTCACAGCGGTGGTGGATTGCGCACATGTGTGCAGTGCAAGTCAGGCACATGCATAAACAGAACGCATCAGTGCATGATCAGCATGCCAGTAGCGACAATAAAAGCAACCCACCACAAGCGTAAATGGTTTCCTACATGTTGCTCCTGACTCTCATCACTGTTTTGTGCTACTCTCACTTATCTCTGTTTCATATTCACATTTCCTTCCCTTAAGTATTACCCTAAAGATTGAGATTCTCACAAGCAGGTCAAGTCCAACAACCTTGCCATGAGGGCTGCATAATAATATCACGACAGTGAGAAAGAATGAAAGGAAGAAGCATCTTCCAGTGGGTATGAATCTCTTTGCATGTAAAACAGGCCAGAGTACTTGGCTTAAGCCTTAGGAAGGACTGCAGGATTTAGATGCATCTGTATCAACAGTCCAGCCTTATAAATTATTCATCTGAGCTAACAGGGGGTTATTTTTCCTCTTATGTCTACTCAGCCTGACGTCTGGCTTTGCAATCTTGGAAATTAATGGTGAAGAGATTCTTTTAGGAATTGGTACAATGTTCTCTAGGGCATAATTCAAAGACTTTCAAAATCAAGACCTAGTTTTGACTTGGAGTATGTTAGACAGAAGGCAGGCTTTGCTGAAATAAATTCCTAGCCTCCTTTTTGCCAAGCTAACTTGGTTTCCAGTTTTGCTATCTCTTCCCAGCCCCAACCTTGTCTGTCATATTGTATGCCTTAACATCATATTTCAGCTTAATAGTACTGGAACCTTGAGCATTCAAGAATTCAGATTGCTCTGGAAAAAGCTGCTCCTTTACCAGGTAAGCAACAATGTGGTATGTATGTGTGAGAGAGAGGGGGGAGGGAGGGGGAGAGAGGGGAAAGAGAGAACAATAAATCACCAATAGGAGTGGGAGAAGAGCCCTTATAGTTTTCCTATTTTTGCTCCCATTTTTGATTTAGATAGTATCCACAATGGAGCTGATAGCGAATCATTATGCACAATTGCTTCTATACTCTGTCAGCTCCAATGTAGATAGTAAGGAGAAAAACAGCTTTATACCGGGGCAGGTACTAATATCATTCCAAGGTTGCTAAACTTCAATAGCTAGAGCATTTAGGATTATATGCCACCTCATAGCATTTTACATCACTTTCTGGGCAGTTTACAATGAATTTACATATTGCCCCCAACAATCTGGGTGCTCATTTTACTAACCATGAAAGGATGGAAGGCTGAGTCAACTTTGAGATCTATCAGGATTGAACTCTAGGCTGTGGGCAGAGTTTGCATGCAATACTGCACTTTAACCACTGTGCCATCAGGATTCCTGTGGCAATCTCATAGTTTGACTGATATAATGGCATTTAATTGAGAGTGACAAAAACCATGAGCAATATATGTTCCATTCTTCTTATAAGTATTTCAAGACTTCCTGACCTCACATTGAACTTTATGATTAATTGGGGTCTCTCTGCTATAAATATGTGTGCTCGTGGGAAAGTATTTCCAAGAATCTGTGTAGAATCTGGGATTCAACTATTGCTGATATGTATATTTTGTTTTGTTTTGTTTTTGGAGTTCATATATGACTTATTTTTCTAATAAAATAATGTAACATGCATCTGTTGGGTTTCTGCTACCAATGTCCCAGCAAACTTTTAAAGAAGTGATAACAGCTGTTTGAGAAAGGAACAGCTGCTTCCAAGATAAAACATTGAAAATATTTTTTTGAAACAGAAAGAAAAGGGAGTTGTTGGTAGCCACCAAGATCAAGGTTAGGTTTTCCTAAAATATTTTCTAAATTAGTTTCACCCACCATATGCCAAAATACCATGCAACATCGTTAATTTGCAAGAAATGGAGACAAAAACTGGCAATTTCCCCTACAGTTAAGGCAATTCAAATTCTCTGGCAAGAAAAGCTACCATATGTAACCACTACAAATTGTACATGCAGATGTGCATTATGTTGTGCCTATCTTCGCCAATGATTGCCCATCTGCTTAATTTAAGGAAAATGGGGAAAATATAGGTTAAAATATCTTTCTTAATTATTGCCAGTTGTAGAGATTTAGCACACTTATGTTCCAATCTCTACTCCCTTGTGAATTGTGCCTTTTTAAGGAACGTCTGAAAGCTTCCCTGCATTATGGAAGAAAAAGTGCAGCAAACCTAACCATGTTTTGCATAAATTTGGGTGTTTTAGAAAGCTCAGACATCTTTAGCTGAAGGAGCATTTCAGTTTTTCTTAAAATTTTCCATTGAATGAAACATTCCTGTCCTCTCCAAGAGTTCTGCTATTTCTCAGCCTCTCTTTAGCTAAAGCTGGATCTCTTGGGTCACTGAAGAAAAGGAAGACATTAATGGAAGGCTTCACCAGCAGTGAAACTGGCTGCTTAGCATGATTTCATGTTATTAATTTCTCTCTTTCTCTTGAATCTCTCATGGCAGGAAGTTTTCCAGAGAAAAGATACCCATCAATTAGGAGCCTTGGATCAGTTAGAATTTTGTCTTGCTATGCAAGAAACAGGTAAACAAAAATTGAAGTAGCAATAAGATAGTTTTGTATCTAGATGTCATGATTTGTTCTTGACCTCCTAGTCAAGTATAAAATAGCAAACTCCTTTAGCTTTTCCACAAAAATATCCTACAGCTACCAAACCTTATAAATGAGTGAACAGTATAAATGGTAGTGGAAGCAAAAATCCTAGTTTCAGTCTTGGAATTAGCATTTAAAAAGCTTTCAGGTGACAGAGCTGAGGGACCTCAGAAAGAACTTTGCCCCTTACATCCACCCCATCTCTGAAAAGTGAAACAAATATCCATTCCTCATCCTCCAGAAAAATTGGAAGCAATATTTTTTTGCTTTAGGTGTCTATGAAGCTTAAAGTACTGTTTTCTATTTGATCAGCTCAACCATCCCTTTCCCAGAATGCCTTTGTGTGTTTTGGGATGCATGTCTTTCTTTGATGCTCCTTGTATCATACCTGGCACTTAGAATTAACCTCTCATCAGCCGATGATTGGACCAGCCTCCATTTAAAGCAGTTTTGTTCTTGAGAGACCAATTGAATATAATCATCACCAACTCTGCTAATCTACTTTGGTTGACTTACAACACACACACACACACACACACACACACTCCAATATATACACAACACTTTATTTCTCTTTTTAATCTATTCTCAGACTCTTTTATGTGAACAACGTTAACTCAGTTTTTTTTCTTTTTGGTCTAAGGCCAAATAAATAGATAAAATTCCTAAAAAGCAGACTGAAACTTTTCTGGTATTATCATGTAATCAACCATATCCCCTCCAAGGTTGGAAGGCCAAAGTAATAAATTAATTCAGTATGACTCCTGGTTCTTAAAAAATTACCTGCCGTGGCACCCTATGTATGACTGTAATGACATTGCATTCACTTACATACTTACATCTTAGCCCTTATCAAGAATGTTGTGTGTGATGCAATATTTATGAACATTGAAGTAGAACTGAAACATCCTACATTGGAGTTTCTATCCAGCCATGAATTTCAGTGGATAATTTTTGGTCAATCACTGTCTTTCATCCCAATTTGACAGTTTAGGCAGTTTTAAGGATTATCTGTGGAGAAATCCTGAACCATCTCAAGATTCTGACTTTGACTGTCTCAGACTGAAATCAGTCAACTTCATCTGTCTCTGGACAAGTGCAACACATATCCAGAATTCTCTTTTAATATCTGGGTCTCACTTGGAAGGAAAGACAGAGGGTTGCTTCTAAGGAGCACTCAGATCATAGTAATATCAAAATGAAACCCTTCTATATATGCCATCTTGGGTTTTTACATTGTGTTGTTGTTAGTCATGAAGTCCGACCCATTGCGACCCCATGGACAATGTTCATCCAGGCCTTTCTGTCCTCTACCATCCCACAGAGTCCATTTAAGCTCATACCGACTGCTTCAGTGACTCCATCCAGCCACTTCATTTTCTGTCGTCCCCTTTTTCTTTTGCCATCAATTGTTCCCAGCATTAGGCTTTTCTCGAGTGAGTCAGAGAGTTTTTACATAAGAAGCGTCAAATACATGAAACAAAATCATTCTTGCCTGGCCACATAGATGCATTTTTATACATTTTACATAAAACCAGATCAAGTAGTAGTAATGTCTTCACAATAGCCACAATAATAGACAATAGCCATTTAAAAACTTCATTAATCTCCATTATATAGAGTTGAATTATCCTGCTGACTTTTATTGTTGCACTGAAATGAACCAAAATTAATTTTACCTTGTAAAATGTTTTTTAAATGATTTTGATTAAAATAGTTGCAAGGTAAATGATTGTAAGGTGACAATATGGAATACTGTTAAATGAGATTAGTACAGTATTTAATGAATCTGAAATTTTAGCTTAATTATCTTTATTTAGTTTGACATTAACAAATGTAAAGTATGGAAGTTACAGTTAAGATTATGTACAAACCAAAATAAAATTAAAGTTCATCACATTTCACTTGCATTCACATATGGTAGCAATGAACCAATCCTAAATGAAAACATAATGCAATTAAAATACCAGATACGGCATATCGAATTAATGCACTTTGACTGATTAAATTAAACAACTCATTATTAATGGGCAGCAGATTCCAATGCTTCTCCTGTAAAAAGATGTTTACATTTTTGGGACTCTCAGCCCTGTGTTTTCATAGTTTCATAAATGGCAGAAGAAATGATGGCTATAATTTCATAATTGATGAGATACATAGTTCTGTGTGATATTAAAGGAGGTTAAAGATTATTTCCATATTATGGAATTGGGATTAATCATTCTAATTGCTGTTGCCACTCATGATAAGGCCAGTGTGATGTAGCAGGAAAGTTACAATTCCAGCTTTCTACAATCGGAGAACTATCGCTGTACTAAAATCAATGCAGTTCATAAACATATCAATACTTCTCAGCTTGCCTAAACTGGAATAGATAATCAGCTGAGCTACAGGATGCCCCCAAATAGTCATCCTCAGATCAGTACCTTTCAATTTTTTTCAGGCAAGGTTGGTTGGGAAATTGGGCTTTGTATGGCTTTATACTGTTTTTATCTTTGTACCTGGATATTCTGTGATTTCTTTATTTGTGTAAACTGCTGAGTGTCTTTTTGATTGGGAAGCATGGAAATTATTTAATGAATAAATAAGTAATAAACAAATACATTTGAAAAATACTAGGTTGGACAAAGCCTTTACTTCACTCAATGTGAGTTACCTACTCACTAAGGATCAGTCTCTTCGCTCCAACAACTACTTACTTTGTTATCTGGAGGGAAGTCACCAGTGAATTGAGATGGAAACTATCCACTCACCAGATACCAACCATGCAGTTTTGGATTTTGGCTATTGCCATGGGAACATAAGTTGAAACCATTGGAATTTGGAAGATGATTCTTGCATTCCAAAAGGAACTCCTTTTGGTCACAGTCATCTAGTTCTCTTTCTCAGAGAGGCATTATTATGTGATATGAGTGGGGCGGGGGGGGGGGGAAGAGATAAATGCTACAAAATACTTGCAAATAGAATAGAATAGAATGGAATTCTTTATTGACCAAGTGTGATTGGACACACAAGGAATTTGTCTTTGGTACATATTCTGTCAGTGTACATAAAGAAAAACATTCATCAAGAATCATAAGATACAACACTTAGTGATAGTCATAGGTTACTAATAAGCAATCAAATTATACTAAGAAACAAATAAAACAATATAATTTTAAAGATGCAAGCAACATGGTTATGGTAATAAGTGGGAAGAGATAGGTACTAGGAAGGAAGAGACGAATAATAGTAATACAGTCTTAGTAGATAATGCGACAGTGTTGTGGGAATTAGTTGTTTAGCAGAGTGATGGCATTCAGGAAAAGACTGTCCTTGTATCTAGCTGTTCTGGTGTGCAGTGCCCTATAGCGTTGTTTTGAGGGTAGGAATTGAAATAATTTATGTCCAGGATGTGAGGGGTCTTTAGTTATTTTCACAGCCCTCTTTTTGACTTGTGCAGTATACACATAAGTGATGAATTTATAAAATCTCTTGCATATAATAAAGGATATCTTTTCTTTGTCTTATATATGTTAACCACTATAATCCATTATATTCTAAATCCAATGATGTATAATGGATTAAGTATTGAATTTGACCAGGGGCTCTGGGTTCAAATCCCTTGCTCAATACTTAAATCCATTATGATTTACTGTCAGTTATTAATCTCATGGCATGATAAAATATACATCTCCAACAAACTAATCCCTAGTGGAGATGCTACTGAATTTAAAAAATGGTACCTGAATACATAAATCTATAAAGACCTGAGTTAAACTAAATTCTACTTTCCTAAATGGGATTTATTTTTTAAAAATAAATATGATTGATTGCAGTCTAAGCATCTTTGTGAGTACTGTTATGTTTCCAAAGGAATCTCACTTAGCAATGAACTTTGTAAGCTGTTGACAGTCCGGTATGGAAATCCTGATCTAAAAATCACATTTGAGAACTTTGCCTGCTTCATGCTACGTGTGGAACTCATGACGGGTAAGTAGACCTTTCACTAAATTTCTTTCATGGGAATTTATTTCACAGATCATCCTACGCAGAACACAAATGAATGTTTCAATGAGGTCTCTTTAGATCCCTGCAAGAAACATGCAGGGATTTTTAAAAAAGATTTGCAGATATCATTACAAGATAATGAATTGACAGTTTTTTTAAAAAAATAATTCTATATCCCTTTTAAAAAAAACCTCAAAAACTTATTTTTGGACAACTATAATCAGGCAGCTTACAATGAAGCAAAAGGAAAACTCATTAGAGGGAACAAGTTTAAAAAGTATTTAAACTGACTGTACGTAATACAAGCAAATAACCAAACAGCTACAAGCAAAACAACTGAAATGTGATAGAAAAGCAAATGAATTGGGAGACAATGTCTCAGAAAGGAGATAGCTTGTTTTAGTGATTTATTTTATCATCTACTTCATGTCACAACAACCCATGATACATGGCGAAAAATAAAAGTACCCTTCTTCCCCAGGCTTAACCTCCCAGGTTTTAGGGCTTGGTGCTACAGAACCTGTGATGTGTCTTCTACAGTATGTACTTTCTGCTATACTTCAACCAAGGGAGAAGTAAAGGTTTCCCTCCAGTGATTAAAGGATATAAATTGGTTCAGATACCCTATTAAGGATGTGGGAATGGGGATAGGTTGATGATAAGATGCTCAAAAGCAAATATTTCCTGAAGGAGCAACTCTTCCAAATGTGACTCGTGCTTTCATCACCTCACATTTAGATAATATTTGCTTTACAAATGGTTATTATAGAATTACTTGGCAATTTGGAAATACAACAATCTGATTTGTGTACATTTCATAGGGCCATACTTTTGTTGCATTGTTTAATAATAGGCTTCCAGGAACAACTGAAGGTTCCAGTTTTCACCCTTGAAGTCCTACTTGGCTTGATAGATTACAGTTTGTGAGGCATTTAAAAAGGTGATGCTGCCTCTGTCAATTGCTTACACTGAGAGGACATTTTCTTCATCTGATCTGGTTTTTGAGGTGCAAAGATATGAAATAACCTGGGTTGCCTTTTTTCTTTCTGAATATCCCAAAATTTCTCCTCATTTCCTTTCTTTTACAGAAGCCTTTAATAATATGAGTAAAGATGGAAAAGGTATCTACCTTCTAGAGTCTGAGGTAAGGATGAGATTTCTACTATCTTTGGAGTGGGGAGGACCAATATATGTACTATGGTTCTCAAGGATAAGGAAGGTTCTTCAAAGAATGCAATGGCTAATGTCAGCACCCCCTATACTATTCCATGTACCCTATGTAAGTTCCTCTTGTGCTATTCCCAATAAACAGTGGGGAGGGGATATTATCTCAGAACTGCTGTTTGAGGCAACTGCACTGCAGCTGGATCAAGAATTCTGCCACAGGAACGTCAGGTTCTGAGTTATAAATCATAAATGTATTCCAGTAATTCTGAAAGCATTCAAATATTATTAGTATAGCTGGTATCTAGTACATCTGGCTGTGGGTCTACTGATAATCTCCCTGATTTTGCCTTGGCAAGGGAAGAAAGTGAAAGACCTCTCTTGCCACCTCATCTGAAAGCATTTATAGAGCCTGGTACATATAATCATGCTTGCATACACATATATACATATATTCTTTTCTTTAGATAACTGTATTGATAGCTGCAGAATTTTTAAAAATAGCCTCCTCACGTTATTGACAGAAAGAGCTGCTTTAGCCTTGATTTAAGACAAACAACAATCCAAGATTTGTTCTCTCATTGGGACCAGTAACAATGGTTAGATAAAGTATTGCCAGTGAATATGAAATAAATGATTCAGTTTATCTCTCTATATTGTTTTGCAGTGGATGATGATGACACTGTATTCATGAAACAGTAAAAGAGAAGAACTCAGCCGAGCTACATTGGCCCTTCAGACCAGGAAGCCAAAATCATGAATGCTAATGCGACTTTTATTATAAGATTACACTAACAGAATCTTGCAAGTCTGAATGTGCAAGTCAAGTATGAGATGCTTACTCAAATTACATTCCTGTTTGGACTCAGATTTTATTGATCAGACCGTTGTCGAGGCTCAGACCGTTGTCGAGGCGTTGTCGAGCTCTTCCTCCTGTCTCTCAAACTTCTTCTCACAGCACATTTCAAGAGTGAAGGCAACTTCTTATTGAGCGTTTGTGTATGGTGCTTGACATTTTGAGTCAGGCTTATCTTTCTTGTGAAATTCAAAAGTGTTTCATGCATCACGAGTAATTCCACTCGTCTGTTAAGGATTGCTTGTGGGTTTAAAATAGTTTGAAAGTATTACATGACTTTGTTCATGGGGGTTTATGTTTAAAAGTAAATCTGAGTTACACAGCAACTACTTGGGCAGCAGCCTGGATTGACTGTCAGGTTAAGCCATAAATCATTTAAAAACTTTTCTGCAAATCTGCAGTTCGGTCACAATGGCTACACTTATATCTTCATAGTAGCAAGGGGCAAACTAACACAAAGTAACCTAAATAGCCTCAAAGCAATTTTTCTCAAGAACCACCATTATCCAATTTGTTTGACACTTAAGACTTATTTTGATGGGTGTTTCCCCTCTTCTTCCAATTGTACTGCTGGTTTATAGCAAAATTGTAAAATTATCTGCTCTTCAACCCATCGTAGCTTTCCTTAATTTAAGTATTAAGTATTATTTTCATTTTAAATTTACTTTTATATATAATTGTATTTATAATTTCATCATATTTATATTTTGATAATATTTAATACTTTTGTATTTTGTATTTGTTATTTTTAATAGAAAAACATGAAATAATAATAATAATGAGATATTTGACTGTGATTATTAGTATGGTCTGCAAAGTTTGGATAGCTGAATCACTGTGAAATCTTACAGAATGCCATATCTTGCCCTTGCTTTCAGTTGTAGCTTTGAGTGTTAAGGCTCCATTTTGAGGCTAGAATTAAGTAGCTGGACTACTTAAGTATTATACAATTGTTTTATTAATGGCTTTTATAAATTTACAGTTAATTTATGGTTACCTATCAAACGTTTATGAGTCTCTGTGTGATATATAACAGAAATGTAAAAGAATCTATGCAATTTTCAAATTGATGGCAGAGCAGAAAATATGCAGCATTGTTATCCTAAAAAAAAAAGCTCTGTAAATCCATAAATGTCTGATGAAATCAGGGATGGATTGTCATTTGGTTGTAACTGACTGTACTTGTTGCATTTCTCACAGGATCAATTTTAACCTTTTCAGCCTATGTAGTTGTATGCAACTAGATAATGAGAAACCCTTTATAATGATTAAAAAAAAAACTTAAGTGACAGAAATGTTAGCAATTTTGTTATGTTAAACCTTTATACTGCAAGGCAAAATTTTAAGCATATTGTTTACGTTGTAAACATAAACCCATTTGAAAATGGCTGCTACAAATGTAATACAGAATATTGTTCCTGGATTCTTTTATGTGTCAGTTTTTATATGTGTTATATAAATTTAAATCTATCCTTTTATACACGAAGTCTCTTTAACCTATTGTAATTGTGACAATATAATAAAACAATTGATTATGAGATTGCTACATATAATGTATTTTCTCCGTATGTCAATAAGGTTTTTAGCAACATTTAAAACAGCCCTGAGCTGTTGAAACTGTTATATCAGATGTGTAGATAAAACAGTCTGTTTTGTGTGGAACACAATAAAAGTTTTTAGCAAGGTTATACGCTGTTATATAACTGATATACTTATTGTATAACTTTCATGGATAACAAAAGAAGCATTTCTGAAATTCGGACAAGACTCATTTTCAGTGTGTAGTTAAAATAATATAAAATATTTCTGAGAGTTGCATCTACAACATTCTTACAAAGTCATTTCTCTTTTACTGGGGGCCATTGCAACAACAAGCAAGCAAAACAAACTACACAATATTAACCATGGAGCTTATAAAGTCATGGGAAGCATTTGAAATAAAAAGGATATTGATGTGGACAAGCCTTCTTCCAATTTTCCCAGGGTAACATTGCTTTCCCCTAAAATTAATTTATGAAGCAGAAAATGGTTAATATGGAAGTAGGCGAATGACGAATGATTCAGCTACCAGCAACAACATAGAAGAAGATTCTGTATTTCACTAACAGTCCTGGGGTATTCATCGGGTTCAATGCATTTCAGTTTCCTTTACATTCCATCTAATTTTAAATCAGTATCAGTTGACTGTGCACCTCAAGGGCATTATTGTATGTGTTTCTGCTGTAATTTTAGTTCTAGGTTATTTATTGGAAGAACTGCTAAGAACTATATTGAGCAACATAACATAGAGGTGATGAGGATGAGATTTATCCAGTCTTGGATACTGAACAAAGTATGGAACAGTTAGAGGGAGTGGATGTTTTATCAGGGAGGTGAAGAGACAGTGGGAAAATAGTATAAGATAATTGTTTCCAAATATATGAAGGGCTCCATACAGAACTTGGGGCAGAATTGTTTACAGGTTGCTAGAAGATAGTCAAAGAACAAAAATTGCAAGGAAATAGATTTCAGCTGGACCTCATAAAATATCCTAAGAAAAATATCCAATCATGGAAGCTTAGGAAGAAGTGCTGCTGAAAATGGGTGGCCATAACTTTGTGATGTTGGACTAGCCGGTTGACTACTGTACCCATCAATAGTCACCACAATTTATATGCAGTGAGAGCAATCATGGTTTTTAATCTTTCACTTAGGAAAGTGAGTTATTATGGTCCTTGTTATCTGATCAAGATTCTGCAACTCTTAATAAAATTTTGGGAACTTCTTAAATTGCTTGCCCTGACTGAACACAGCCATGATGGAATTTTTCTAGGTTTGGTGAGTTAAAAAAATTGGAAAATGTCTAATTTGATTCTGCTGGCATGGCATCTCTCCCTAACAAAAGAGAAACATTTTTTTACATACTTATTTATCTTTAAAAGGCAGTACAATCATTTGTGGTGCTATGTATTATATAAAGAAACATCAAATAATTACAAAAATGAAATATGAGTAAAGCAAGCTCATTTTTGGAGGGTTCAGAGGCTGTGTCAGAGCATACACTATTCTTTTGTGGCCTCTGAAAATCACATGAGACAAGCTGTCTGGTTTTGGTGAATGCCAGCCAAAATGTCATAGTGTGTCATCTTTGACATAAGCATCATGGGTTTGTCATCATTGGAGTTGAGGAACAGTCCTGTCTGTTGCCATTTGGGTGGCAGAGAAGAGAGAAGGAATTTTCTCAGGATGTTTCTCCAACGTGAGCATAAGTTTCCATCTGTACAAAAATGGCATGTGTATTTTTTCTGAAAGTGAGTGGGAAAGAAAGCTGTCAGCATTCCAAATATCATGCAGAATTAAATCAGAGTCCAAGGCAGAGCTATCCTTAAAGTTCCAATTTAATAAGACAGACATGTTGGCACAACTGTGAAAAATTCCAAATCTAAAGCTTCCTGGGATTTCAGCCAGTTGAAAGTTCATGAACTTATCCCCACACCCATAAATTCATCACATGGTCCAATCTTCTTCAGCCACGCTGGCATTTCCCCCCATCTAGTTCTGGTCAGATGCAGAGGTTTGGAGACAAAAGATGACCTTGGCTTCTAGAAAAGAATGGCAACAACACATTCCACAATTCTACTCCTTTCTATTCCCTCCTCCCAGTTACTACACTAATGAAACAGCATAGTGAAATAATAGAGAGTGTGGCAGGCCAAAGATCCTAAAAAAGGAATATGACTGCAGGTCTGACAAAAACAGGACTAGAAACACTTTTGCAGAACCCTAGTTTTCAAATCAATTATAGTAGTTATTCTGGACCAGATGAAAAAAAATATGAAAATCAATTAAAACTCTAAAGCTATAGCCTCAAGCCAATCTGCAAAAAAGGGAATGGTGGGGTAAATTTTAGAATTTTCCAAAATTTAATGTCACTTCACTAAGTATTATTTTAATTCTTTAAGCAACCAAATTGTGCCCGCCCTACCCATTCATAATATGGGGACAGATGGTGAGACCCTGAGTTTCCAATAACTATGTAATGAACCAATGTCATTTTTTGGATGTGGTTTTTTTAAAGTCAGTTCTTGTTGACGAGATTCATAAAATGACAAGCTGGTGTACCTAGCATTCACCATGTGTTTCTTTAGTTTTCCCCCCAGAAATATTTTTAACATATGGCATACTGCTGATTTCCCTATTGAATAGGTTTTTGCAAAATGAAATACTGAGGTGCAAAAAAAAAAAAAAAAGATGGCTCCCTTCGTTTTGCCTTTCTGCTATGTCTCACAGTGGATTGCACCTGAAAAGGAGCCTTGCAAAGCTTGAAGTTCAATTTATCAGCACAGTCAAGATTGATTTGTTACACCATCTATGCTGGGGAAATGAATATCTCCATTCTGTTCCCATCCAGTCCCAGAAGATCTTTGTTTTCCTCAGGTCACCTGTGTAATGTAAGGAGCTGACATTTCTGAGGAAAGAAAGAACGAAAAAAAAGAGGGGAGGAGTAGACATAGTCTGTGGAATATAAATTAACTATCAATATCTAACAAAGAAACTGCCAAGAATTAACAAGTGTTGGACTATAAAGCAAAGTCTTGGTGTTAAGAGGGTTAGGTAGAAATTGCTGTGAACGATAATAGCTGAAGAAAACCCATGTAAATATTTAATTTAGGAATTTTTACACTGATGGGGTTTTAAGCGTACCATGTG
The DNA here is from genome assembly GCF_051295495.1 of Thamnophis sirtalis. NCBI lineage: Eukaryota > Metazoa > Chordata > Lepidosauria > Squamata > Natricidae > Thamnophis > Thamnophis sirtalis. Next base: position 52,092,276 of record NW_028261386.1, read on the forward strand.
ACTTATACCCATTACAAATGTGTAGTTTGTTCATCAGCGGAGTTTATGTTTTCTTTTGTGTTTCCTTAATGTGTTAATGTTGACAGCTGCTTTGTCATCTGTTTGGTGGAAAAGTGTGATACCCGTTCAATAAAGAAAACTATAAACAATAAATGAATATTTCACAAGTCAAATTATAAACTTTATAAATTATAAAGTGATGATATCTGTAGGATAATTTTCAGTGTATCTGTGCATTGCCAAGCAACACAGTTTTCTAGCAAAACTGTCATTCTCATCATCAAAGCAAAACTAAAAAGAATAAAAACAACAGCATTCTGACAGTTCTTTCACATAAGAGTCTATTTTGCTTTACCTCACAATATAAATTCGAGAACAAGAAAGCAGCTAAACCATTAAAGGCTGCAAATTTAGAAGGGAGCCAATAAGAAAAGATGGAGTTGTGATCATGTTTAGATGCCTGGATTTTTAAATGATAGAAACTCATTTTATAATTTAACTACCAACCTTGTTCATGGATTTCTTGGAGTAGAGGTAGCCCAGGTTTATTTCATACTTAGTACTTGGATTTTTTTTTGTAAACAAGTACTTCAGCATTAATCACCTAAAGGCTGGAGATCCCAGTTTATTAGTATGAAGCTTATTCATTTATTTTTAAAGATTTAAAAGAGAAGATTTTCTCAAAGATGAAACATTAGGTTTAAAAAATAATAGAACAAAACACGGACAGCAACTAGGCTAAATATTAGAATCTCCACATGATATAATTGCAGTCCCAATCTGCTAACTGTAATGTAAATATTCTACCTGGAACAGTTTCATAGAGTATGCTAACAGAATAAGAGAATTGGAAGGGACCTTGGAGGTTTTCTAGTCCAACCTCCTGCTCAGGCAGATAACCCTATATCATTTCAGACAAATGGTAGTCCAGTCTCTTCTTAAAAACTTGCAATTTTGGAGCATTCATAACTTCTGGAAGCAAGTTGTTCCACTGATTAATTATTCTAAGTGTCAGGAAATTTCTCCCTAGTTCTAGGTTGTTATTCTGATAGAGGCTATAGTGTAGTCTTCTTTGATTCTTGTTAATTGATACATTGTAGATATGTTGAAACTTTAACTTCCACAATCCCCAGCCCTTCTCTTGTGGCTATTCTGAGTAGGAATTGGGGCATGTCCCATGACCTTCAGATACACCAAAAGAAGATATGTTGCTAATTTCCTGCACTGGCACACATTTAATTATTTAATGTTTATACTGCCATATAAATGATGTTCAAATGATGCACATTGTAATACCCTACTGTCATAAATAATAGTGCCTCTAATAGAACGCTCCTATGACAACTACAGAACAATCAACTATTTAATAAATAACAATAAGGCATATTATTTCCCAAAGGAGTGGCTATACATCCCTCTGGAATAATTTGGGTTTTACTGCTTTCTGATGGAGCTAATCTAGTGTCCAAGGCAGGTTGTTATCACAGTGTTGATGCTACAATGTAAAAAAATAATTTCCTACACTGAGTTCTGTTTATCTCATAAAAATGTTGGATTACTGAATTCTTATCAAAAGAAGTAAGTACTGCATGCATAATTCTGGTTAGAGAAGATACCTTGGGTCAGACCATATAGAGCTGTGTAGGAAAATTGTGTTTGGAAACACATCAGTAACTGTATGTATGCATTCCTAATTTTAGTACCTATTACCTATTACAACCAGGTTACCACATTCTCAGATGTAATTTCTTTTTTTGTCTTCAAAGATAACTCAGTGTAGAGACTTACATAGTAATCTACAGATATGGTTATATGAACATGTTTTCTTAAAGTTAGAAATGAGGTCTAGATTACCATGCTTAAAGGCTAATATCACCTTTAGTTAAAAAGCTAATAACAAAGTCTAAATTCCAGGTTACATTTAATTTATAGCTCTTTTTACTTTCAGCATGTAGATTTGAAATTGAATGTATAAGTTTGGCTACATAGCAGGTGGCAATATCTAAGCAACTTTGGTGGATTTGAAAAAAACTAATGATAGTACCTAGATGGTAAATGACAAAAAGTGGTAGCTGTTAGGCTAGAACAGTGATGGCTAACCTTTTTCTAAAAGTGTGCTAGAATTGTGTGTGTGCACGCTATTGTTTGCGGTATTGCGTGCATGCTTGTGCCCACCTGCGGATGCATGAGCAACCTCTCACCTGTGCACACACGAGTGACCTCTCACCATGCATGCACGGATGAGCCCTGTACAGGGGGGAATTTTTGCCCTCCCCAGATTACAGAGGCTTTCCTGAAGCCTGGGGAGATGAATAAGGCCTCCCCCAGCCCTCCAGAATGTTGGGGAAGGCCATTTTCACCCTCCCTAGACTTCAGGAAAGCCTACGGAGCCTGGAGAGGGTGAAAAACAAGCCCAAAGGCCCAACCAGAAGTTCAGAAATGAATTTCCAGTTGACCCATTATGCCTGTTTTTCACTCTGTAGGCTCCAGAGTAAGGTGACCAGATGTCCCACTTTTGGCGGGACAGTCCCGAGTTTTCACAATTTGTCCCATGTCCCGTGGCGTTTCCTGATTTTTGGAAATAATGCACGACAAGTAGTATCTCAGTTTCACTCCAATGATTTTGAGAAATCCACCGGTGACTTCTTACTATGCTAGCTGAGAGTTAGAGGCCGCCTGAGCTGCTCCCTCCCATTGGCTGGTTGCTCAGGGTCCCTCCCCTCCCCTTTTGCATCCTTATTGGCTGGCGGGCCTCTCCGGCTCTTTTCTCTCCCACCCCCACCCCCACAAAGCGTCCTCACCATTCGCTTAATTGCTGCCGTATGATCCTGGAAGGGGTGTGGTGAATTCTCCTAAGTCGAATTGGGTTCCCGCGCTTCCAAATGGAATTCATTCTCACCGTTCCCTCTTCAGAGAGTTAACAAAGGGTGAGAGTCCCCTGGATGTGTGGACGGGAGAAATTCTAAGTGCTTGCCATGGGTGAGTGGACGAAAGGGCCTGCTGTGCGAGGGCAAGGGAAGAACAGGGTGGGGTCTGCGGGAAGTTGGAGGGAGGGGGCTCAGAGGGAGGGGGGAACCAAGATGGTGGTGGCTGAAGAAGAGGAGGTCTTGCGGCCGCTGCTGCCACCAACGCCGCCAAGGAATTGCAGGATGTGGCTGTGTGCCAGGAGGGCAGACTGCGGGGCTGGAGGCTACGCGGCGGCTGTGCACTGCCGAGCACTAGCAGGAGTCATGGGGTGGGTTGGCCAAGTGGCCTCGCATGCAGCTCACCTCGCCGCCTGATGGAGGCTGCCCGGCTGCTGGCGCTGCTGCTGCTGGCACTTCTGCACCTCTGCTCTGCAGCCGAAGATGCCACCGCCACCCCCTTGCCAGCTCTTCCGCCTGGATGCCCGCCGCTCAGGAGCCGCCTGAAGCTTTCCTGCCCACCACCGGCTGCACTGTGGCCGACTCGCCCCGGGCGGGCTGGAAGGCTTCGGATGGCACCTGGGCAGCAGGCGTCTGGGTGGGAAAAGCCGGCGAGGGGGTGGTGGTGGTATCTTCAGTGGCAGAGCAGAGATGCAGCAGCGCCAGCGGCAGGGCAGTCTCCATCGGGCAGCGAGGTGAGCTGCGTGCAAGGTCGCTTGGCCAGCCCACCCCGCGACTCCTGCTAGTGCTTGGGCTGGAAGGCTTCGGGCGGCCAGAGGGTGAAGATGAGGCCAGGTGAGAAGAAGGACCTGGGCACGCTGGGCTACCTGTTGGGCACTCCTTCGATTCCCCCCCGTCAATGGTGTCCCGCTTTACCAATTTTAAAATCTGGTCACTTTACTCCAGAGGCTTTCCTAACGCCTGGGGAGGGTGAAAACAGCCTCCCCTGGCCCTCCAGATGGCTGAAAATTAGTTGCGCATGTTGGAGCTGAGAGCTGCCGAGGTCTGCCGTGCTGGCAAGCATGGCTCCGCATGCCATCTGTTGCACACGTGCCATAGGTTCGCCATCATGGGGCTAGAAGGAAATCATGGAAGAAGGCTGTTACAAATTACTTCCTTATTTCTCCTACTATTCCACACAGTCCATTTGTATTTTGGGATGGATGCCATTTCTGAGTTTATGAATTCACAATCTCCAAAACTTACAAAGCTATTGGAGATGCAAGGGAGAAGAGCACATTTCCAAGACCAATTCTATTTAGATGTCCTGAGAAATAAATTCCATTGAGTTTAATATGTCCCAAACAATCTGAGCACAAAAAGGATTGCTGCATTATTCAATAATAAGCACCTGAAAATCATATTAAAATTATATTCTTATCTTAGACCAGCCAACAATTACCTAAAACCATTGAGTTGCTATAAAAAATGTTGTCAGTGCTGATAAAATAACAAAATGTATTTTTTTCAATGCAATACTCAGAATTAATCGTGATTAATGACTTAAGGTGCAATGAAATCAATTCAGTTATTGGAATCAATATTTTCAGCTGGTTTTAAAAAAATATTTTTATTATGCACTTTGTCACATCATTTAAACAAATACGATGGTATGGAAATTAATTACAAATTGCTTCATTTCAGACACAGCTCTTGAAAAATCAAGCTTAAAATATTGTAAAATATACAAATAAAACATGGTGCAAAATATCAAACAAATTAAAACATCTACAGAATGAAACTACAGCAGAACCAAATGCCAAGGACAGCATCAGCACATTTTTAAAACTGAAAGCCAAAAAAACAATAACAGGGGAACATTTAGAGTAGCCCAAGCAGGGGCATCAGTTTCTCTCTCTCTCTCTCTCTCTCTCTCTCTCTCTCTCTCTCTCTCTCTCTCTCTCTCTCTCTCTCTCTCTCTCTCTCTCTCTCTCTCTCTCTCTCCCTCCCTCCCTCCCTCCCTCCCTCCCTCCCTCCCTCCCTCCCTCATTTCCTCCCCCCTCTCTCTGTGTAGATGTCAGCAGGAATTGTGTAATCAATCCCTGCCTTTTATGCAAGTTGGGTGGCCATATACACATTCTAAAGAAATAATTTTTAGATTAACCAATGTTTCTATAGATAAACATACATAGTATTTTAGCCTGACATTATAGTCCTTGCCACCGATTCACTGAAAATCTCTGACAAGATTACCCTAGTCCAGATACAGATACAGATTAACAGAGTTGGAAGGGACCTTGTAGGTCATCTAGTCCTGATATTTTCCTAGAAGGTGAAAATAAGTAGTGGGGGAATACTTTTAGATCTCATTCATCTAGCAACTAAGAGATGATTTTTTAAAACCACTTTTGTCTGGCAACGTCATATATATTGATTTATAAGAAAAAAAAATGTCTTAAAACAGAGCATTGAATTGTGGTCCATATGTTGGACAACATGTGACAGGACTACTCATCTTGATTACTGCACTAGACCTGACTATTTTACAAAGCTATCAGAAAGGTTATGTGAAAGCAGTTTTCCGGAGTAACCCCAAGAGATTCTAATTTTTAAGAGTGATGAAATACATGGGTTTTTTTGTTTCTAGGAAAATTATAAAATCTAGGTCATTAGTTTTAAATGCCACAATGGCTTGGAGCTATATCATCTCAGAGAGCACAATCTTATGTGCGAGAAATACCACTAGCTAAAATCTAACTGCATTTGTCACTCAGCAATCAGGCAGCAACTGACAATAAACCTCTACCTACTATGGATATATCTGACCTTTGGAATAAACTTTCCAATAGATAGACTAAATTTGGTGGACTTAAAAATAATAAAATCCTAAAAAAATATCTGTGACTAGATTTTTTTAGTATACGTTACTTTTTCTTGCTATTTTGGTTGGTTCAATTTTTGTTTTAAAGTATTTAACAATTCAATTGTCTGTTTAACATGTTTGATTTTCTTTGTAAATCACCTAGTGGGATAAAGACTAGGAGTTCAAACACAACAAATATATAAATATTGATTAAAATTAAATTAACAAATAAAGGGGGGTGATTGAAGTGTTAATACTCCATCAATTACTGTATTTCATAAAAATAGAACAGCTGTCACTATAAGAGCATGATTTGAGATAACTTTTGGAGGCTTTTCTTTTAGAAAGTGACCTTAAATTTTGTTTCTGAAACAAATGAATGAACCCCATTGTAAATTAGAAATAATAATCTGTGGGACTTTTTTTGTCTCTGGGGCTTTGTTAGATTAGAAAGAGAACGCCAAGTACATTTATATTAACTCTAGAGATTATCACAAATGTCTTCCATAAAATAAGAGTTTTCTTTCTTGAAATACATCCATACACTCTATTTTATAAAACTGGGATCCAAAGATTGAGGAAATGTGGATTAAAAAAAAAACCTCTTCTTACAAGATGCTGGGGCAGAATTATTTCTTTAATCAAGTAGCAGGTGATAAAGGGCTCTCTGTGCTTGTACTAGTGATCAGAGCAGATTATTCTTTGGTGACCTGAAGATGGAATCCTAAGAAGTAAGGTTGAAGAAACTAGATATAATTAGGTGGAAAAAGGCAAGAAAAATATTGGTCCAAATTGCTGTTTTCATTGGTGTATATATCTTTTTTTTTGTCTGCTGCCTAGAGTTTCTTGGATAAATCAATGACTTTATAAATTGGATCAACTGGAATTACAGTCTTTGGAATATTCCTTTGTCTTGTGAAAAAGCAGATTTCTTTCTTGCCATTTTTTGCAGGAAGAAAAAAAATTGAGCAACATGATTTTTGCATTGTCACCTGGTCATTCCCAACAACAGTAAAAAAATGGCGTACAACGCACAAGCTACCCAAATGTTGAGTTGTCTCTTTCTCCTCTACTCCTACTCCTAGAATACCCACTCCTAGTAGTGAGCATGCTTCTTGAGTCTTGCTGTTGAGTCTTGCTTTGTAGCCGCTGGGCTACAAAGAGCAGCAGTCTAATCTAGAATGAGATGGGATCACACTAACTTACTGCAACTTGGTAACTTTAAGATGTGTGGACTTCAACTCCTAGAATTCCCAAGCCTGCATGTTGCTTCTAGAATTCTGGGAGTTGAAGTCCATATATATCTTAAAGATGTTGAAGTTGAAAAACACTATGCTAGTAGGCAGTGATAAAGGTCCAAACAAGTGCACAAATGCAATGTGAGTGAAAAGAAAGAGTAAAGGCCAATGTAACAATAAATAATTCTGGAAATCCAAATTAGGAGAATAAAAAATACTACCAGAGCAGAAATACACATAGGTGTATGCTTATTTATATGAAAAAAGTTTTTATGCAAGTTTAAAAAAGAGAAGAATTTATCCACATTTTATCAAATGACTAGGTATCCACTGTAGTTATTTTTAAAAAAATGTATAGAGTAAAAATAATATAGTACAGTATAGTACATTACAGTACAATACAATACAAGATAGATAGATAGATAGATAGGTAGGTAGGTAGGTAGGTAGGTAGGTAGGTAGGTAGGTAGATAGATAGATAGATAGATAGATAGATAGATAGATAGATAGATAGATAGATAGATAGATAGATAGATAGATAGATATAGATATATGTATAGATATAGATATAGATATAGATATAGAGATAGAGATAGAGATAGAGATAGAGATAGAGATATAGAGATATAGAGATATAGAGATATAGAGATATAGAGATATAGATATAGATACAGATACAGATATAGATATAGATATGTGTGTGTGTGTATGTATATATGTGTGTGTGTATATTTGTGTGTTTAAAAGCATTAAAAAAGAAGGCACAGTATATAATAATACAGAGAGTTTGCTTTTAGTTTGGAATTGAATTAAGACTTATTAAAAAAATACAAGAGAGTTAAAGAGTTAAACTAAAGCAACATATTTTTTAAAGATAAGACAAAAATGATAATGAGATTGGAGAACTGTATCTAACCCAGGAAAGACAGTGATTTCAAATTTTCCAAATCAGCAAGATGCAAATTGGAGAGACAATATGGCTCTTTCTCTTTTTAGCTTAATTAGAGGAAGAAATGCAGAGCACGCGGAAGATATGAGGCGCTGCGTTTTTCTTTTTTCTTTTTTTTACATATGGTGGAGTTCTAGGTCCTTAGACAATCTGTTTTTATAAACAAATAACACATCCATTTACATAACTACTCCGCATCTCTAATGCAAATCATCTGCCTTAGTGTTGCTCTGTAGAGAATAATATTCCATATTAATTACCACGCATATTTACTAAATAAATTCACTCACTGTAGCTAGCAGTCCACAAAAAATGCTTTGCTAAATGGGCCAACTAACAGACTCAAGCTGTGGTTTCTGTGATTGGAGCAGTTTCTCTCAGCTATGTCATCTACCCAGCCAAAAGTCATATGTCAAAAGTGACATACCATACTGCAATCTTTCCCTCTACTCCTTTTTGGGATGCATAACAATAACAGGGTATTTTTGCTCTTTTTAAACATGAAAACTAATTGATATGGAAAGTAATATATAAATTCTTTAAATAAACAAACATATAAATAAAGGAGACTCGGGAGACATTCTGTTGTAGTACGTGACTTCCACAGAAAATTTGTGCTGATAGATTGTTGTGGCCCGGGAGGAGCCGTTGGAGCTGCCACCAGACTCCGACAGCGAGGGGCCCTATGAGTCGGCCCTGGACAATGTGGAGGACCCTGGACAGCATTCCGACTCTGAGCAGGGCGCAGAAAGACTGGTTGGCCACCAGGTGGCGCCTGAGCCTTGGATCAGTGGGGAGGAGACAAGAGAGAGTGATCCAGAAACCGACAGTGAGTTGTTCCAGGATGCACGCCGTTGAAGGGCTACTTGGCATCAAGAACAACTATGTAATTACAGGAGGTAATTACACTCAGTTGATGGTCATTAAGCTCCTCTCTAGACTATAAAAGAGATTGCTTGTGCCATGACCTTCTTGCAGAAGTCAACGATTGGACTAAAGAGAAACTTGGAGGCTGGATTGCTGCCAGAGTTAGTCTGAATTGCTGCCAAGGTTTGTCGGACTTTCTGCCAAGGTCCTTATCTGTTTGTTTATTTGGCTTTCAGCCACCGAGAGTCTGGTCTTGTTATTAAAGGACATTCCATTTTACGCTTGTCTCGGCTTTCGTTACTGGACGGAGGAAGGGGTCAGAACATAGATTTATTCCAGTTTATTCATGTTTCTGGTAGTATTTCCATACAGTAATCCATTTCTATAGGCATCTTTTCCCCATTCCAAACAAAGCCATCATTTAGGAGCTGTGATGCTTTGAATGGAATCACTGGGCATTGGAAAGTTGGCAAATGATAAAAATTTGGGATCGTCATCCAGATTATGTCCTTCAAAATAGCACAGTCTTGTAGACAAATGTGGTATTACAAAATGGTTTCCTCAGAGTTAATGTTGTGCATATTGAAATTGATTAATCCATGATATTACAACTACTTTAAAAAGGAAAAAAATGGCATAAGAACATATTCATCATAGAATTGACAGATATCTCAAAGTCCATCTACTTGATCCCTGATAATGCAGAGGTCTTCTGCAATACATTCATGCTGAATAGGTCTCAGGTTCCATCTGTAATTTCATGAAATTCTTCCCAGTCATCTGTTAAAATTTGAATATGCTCATCCAACTTTTGTCATTTGGAGAAACTAAACACAAAGTGTCAGACATGAAAAAGGTACAACATGTAGTTTGCCAGCATCTCTTCTATGGCCCTCAAAACCATTTCTAACTGTTGTTAACAATTTTAGGTGTTTTTAAAAACATTATGGAAACTGTTAAGGGCCAAATTAATTATTTTAAGGCACTTTTATCAATTCCTGAAAATGGCCCTTCGCCCCTTTTAAAGTATACCTTTCAACATATCATGTAAAATCTGTTACATTTATCAAACAGATGGAAATTCTCTACTCCTACACAAAGCATCATTAGCCTTTAAAAAAAATGAAGATGGCTATAATTTCATAATTAATTCTATTCCAGTTGAAGTTACATCCCAAGATTTTTTTTAATGACATATGATTTTATCTTTAGTTCAGGCTGCTAAGACCTGTAGTCTAATGAAATTAAAAAAAAAACCTTCCTGCATAAACACACAAGATTGATATCAACATCTTGTAACATATGTCTCCTACAATCAGGATTACCAATTTACTGTGAATTAAGGATTGGGTTTGCAGGCATACTTATTTCAATATATATACACACTTCTCGCAAAGCAATGTTTCTGTTATAAAATGCCTTTTGTATGCATTTTCTTAATATATTCATTTTAACTTTTTTTCCAGTTACAAGCTGTGCTGCAAAATTCTAAGAAGTGCTGGTGTCAGCATGCATTTACATATTTGGTTCCATTTATATTCAAGAAGTCTAAAATTGGTGCATTTACATTGTTTGGACAGTACAAATACATTCTCCATTTTATGCTCACTTTGGCTATATGTGTGTCTTACTCTTTTTGGTGACTGATATATACACAGAGAAAGAATATACCCTCAATTGTTCATATGCCTAAAAGTATGCTGAAATCTGCCTTTTACTCCTATGTTATTATTGAATTCCCTTTAGAATCTCTTTCTATATTGTTTTCTTCTTGGTGGTGGCGGAAAATACAGTTGCTGTTGTTTTCTTTGCACGTTTTTTTGTTATTCTATCTATAACCTTCCTTGCAGTTACATTTCCAATGTGAAAAAACCCTCCCAAGATTATTGCTTCGAGATATCTTTCTTTGGCATTCAGTGGGGCCACAGATTTCTAAATAGTGATTGTGCATTAAAAAACAGGATGCTTACACCATCCCTTAACCCAGTGGTGACATTCAATTTTTTTTTACTACCAGTTCTGTGGGCGTGGCTTGGTGGGCATGGCAGGAGAAGGATACTGCAAAATCTCCATTCCAGCCCCACTCCTGGGGGAAGAATATTGCAAAATCTCCATTCCCACCCCACTCTGGGGCCAGCCAGACGTGGTATTTGCCAGTTCTCTGAACTACTCAAATTTTTCGCTACCGGTTCTCCAGAACCTGTCAGAACCTTCTGAATTTCACCCCATTTCACCCTTTGACCAATATACAGCTACCGCAACCCATGATAATCCAAGTAGCATTTTTCCTTTGAATTCTTTTCTGCTAAATAGAATGAGGATGCTTTAAAAGATGCAAAAAAGCAAAAGCAAAACAAAACAAAAAACAATCATCTTCTGATTTGTCATTCTACAAATCAGGTTGGTCTGCCTATTACTAGGAGGCAGAGAGAGAATTAAAAGAGAGATGTTTGTTTGTTATTTGTTTGTTTATTCAACTTGTATGCTGCCCTATTCTCGAGAGACTCAGGGCGGCTGACAAACCAAAGGGAAGGGGAATACAAACAGAAACAAGACAAGCAAATTAAAAAAAGAGATGGGCAACTGGTGTTCCAAAAGTTGCACATTTGTCCCCATGCCTCTTTTTATGACCTTTGGGACTTTCTCTGACCATTATTACTCCAAACTGGAATTCCTCATGGAAATAGAAGAGAAATGGAAAGCCCTAAAATGACCTTAGTCTAGTTCAGGGGTGTCAAACCCGTGGCCTTCAGGCTCGATGTGTCACACGTTGGCCACCTCCACCCCTTCATTTAGTGAAGGGGGAAAAGTCATGATATGTCATGTGACGACAAGGTGACACTGTGAGTTTGACAACCCTGGTCTAGTTTTTTTTTAAAAAAATAAAATAAAATGTATTTTCTCAAACCCAAGGGAAACTGTTCAAAAGACGTCACTACCCCAACCCATTTACACAAAACATTTGCTTCATTAGCCCCAATGTTTACTCAGTGCTAAACTACCTTTATTTAAAGATATTCCTGTATTAGCTTTATGTTGAAGGGCAATGCCAATTTTTTTTCTTTTTCTTTGCACAACTTGTATATCTGTGCTTTTCTTGTTGTAAATAACAGCCCCTTCGTTTAAAAAAGGGTAGTTAAACCATTTGTAATTTGAAAATTGTTATGGGAGGTAGAGATCCTCCTAAGATTTTAAGCATTTCTAATTATGCTTTCATGCATATGCATTGCCCACCTGAATGCTCAATCATTGCAGAGAGAGAGAGAGAAAGAAAGCAGAAGGCAGCTCTATAAAGTAGCTTAAAATCTTGTGCTATCTTATAGGGAAAACATCCAGGTGAAATTCACCACCTCCTTCCTCTTATACGGGATAATCTTCTTGAGCTAGAATGAATTTTGCAGCTTTCTCCCAATGCAATTAAGACAAATTCACCTGCTTTCAGCTTCTATCCTGTCTGGTTTATTCCTTATCAAAGGATTATTGCTTATTCAGTGGAAATTATTGCAGCTTCCTAATGTGTGCTGTTAAGAATTCTGATTGCCACCTTTTACCTGTTTTGCATCTGCAGATTATTCCAGTCTAATGGCATCAACTGTAGCCAATATACACTATTCTGTACGTATGACTTGAGGTTCAAAGGAGAGTGCGCTTACTATATTTTAATGCATGCTAACAGTGGTGAAACTAAATTTTTTTACTACCAGTTTTGTGGGCATGGCTTGGTGGGCATGACAGGGGAAGGATACTGCAAAATCCCCATTCCCACCCCACTCCCAGGGAAGAATACTGCAAAATCCCCATTCCCACCCCACTCTGGGGCCAGTCAGAGGTAATATTTGCCGGTTCTCCAAACTACTCAAATTCTCCGCTACCGGTTCTCCAGAACCTGCCAGAAGCTGCTGAATTTCACCTCTGCATGCTACTTTTCTCTCTCTTTGCAATTATGCAATGAACATATAGAAAAAATGCCTGCTATGGGAGATTGGCTTCCTCACAAAATGGGCATTTCTCAGAAGGCAACTTGGTCACCCGAGTTATCCTTTACAATCCAAGTGGGACTTTTATAAAAGCCCCAAATAAATGCAATGATAATGGCTGGTGTTTTGCTTTGCAGTACCCCAGCAACTCCCCTCCCCATGTTTTTTTTTAAATAGTGCCTACTTTAAAAAGTCAGATACAATAAAAGGTCTGGTGGACTTCAAAGGTGTCTAAGGTATGTGCATCATGTCAGCTCTTTTATAGTAACGTCTTCCTAAAACTGGTAAACATAGAGGTAGTTCTTGATTAATGACTGACCTGTTTAGTAACTATTCAAACTTACAACATGGGTGCTAAAAGTAAATTTATGACCAGTTCTTAAGCTTAAAATGGTTGCATTGCCTCCATGTCATGAGATTGTGATTCAGCCCCATTGGACCAAGCACACATTTACAATGCTCACAGCGCTCCACGGTTATGTCATTATCATTTGAGACCTTCACAGCCAGATTCCAACAAGCAAAGTCAGTGGGGAAGTTGATTTTGAATGTTGTGCTCTTTGTGAGGGCATTAAGATGGGTTTGCTGTCTGCATTTGGGAAAAGCAACTGCAGCCAGACAGAAATACTTCCCACCTCCACTTCTCCAAGGATAGGCTCAACACATCCTTTCCCCTAAAGAGCTGTAAATATTTACAACCCCAGAAACTTCAGAGGAGATGGATCCCTCCATCCATCCCTCCATCCCCCGCTTGTACAGTATACTCACAAAAATCCATGCTAGTGCTCCAGGTGTGTGGCTAATTGAGCCAAACACTGATTTTTAGGAACATTCCAACATCCCTAGGCAGCCTAACCCCAACTCAATCCCACAAGAGTGAAAAGGAGAAAAGGATAAGAAGACAGCAAGAAGACAAGGAAGCAATGTCTGGAATGGTATAAGTCTTCTACACAGTCAAAAGGGTTCTCAGTCAACTGTCAGCATCATGAAATAGGCTAAATAGCCTATTGTGGTGTGATTCCAGCCTGGAGCTTAGCTTTTTCCTTGGCCTAAACTTGGAAGGAGCCAAAAAAAGGGGGCAAACACACTGAGACAGGCTTAATTTCAACAACTGCAAGAACTTCTGGAGGGATTCCAAGTTGTATGCCATTTTACAAACTTTAAGACTTTCTTTTGTTGTAAATATTAACCTTCAAAGACCTAATTATGTGGCTACATCAACTTGCAAGGCCTAGGAGGGTGGTGTGAACCTAGGCAACACCTATAGTTAGGATGGGTATGTGGTGCAATAAAGTATTTTATACATTTATTTTCTATACTCTGGTGTGTCCAGTCCTTGGGAAGCAAACAACCTTCACAGGAAACCATCAGTAAGTTTCAAGTCATGGTCATGTGATGTCACACTTAATGACAGCAGGTGTTTTGATTAACAACTGCAGTTGAACTGACACTGTAAATCAGTCACAGTCGCATGATGTTTCACTCAATAACTGCACCACTTAGCAATGAAATTCCAGTCCCAATTGCAGTGAGGAGTATCTATATTACAGATACAATTCTCAGAGCTTCCGGCCATTTGTAGTTCTAGTATACCTGCAGGACATTTGGTTAAGAAAAGTTACAACCACTTAAAGTCTCGATTCTTACTGATTTAGCCTTGAGGCTGCAATTTTGATAAAATGGTGCTAAATGTTGATTTCTAAAAAACAGCAACAAATGTATTGTCTAGCAAATTGTGGTCTTTTCTTAGACATGAGGGGAAAATGGTTGAGAATTATTCCTCTAAATATTACATATGTTTATGGCTAGCATATAAATATGGTACATATCCTAGCAATGGCCTTTTGAGCATCCTGAAGTGAACAAAATGTATTACATTTTGTTACTTATTACATTATTATATTTATACTCTATTTATACTCTATTTATACCCTATTTATACTCCATTTACACTCTATTTATACTCTATTTATACCCTATTTATACTCTATTTATGCTCTATACTCTATTTATATCCTATTTATACTCTATTTACACTCTATATTCTATTTACACTCTTGCATGGGTGTCAAACTCTCGATGACATGTTGTCATCATGTGACATATTGCAACTTTCCCCCCTTCTCTAAACCAGGTGTGGTCATGGGTAGTGTGCCCCACGGACCACAGGTTTGACACACCTGCTCTATTGCTTCATGCAGAGGCAAAAGAAGAAGGACAAGAGTGGGCAATGGATGCAACAAATGTTGTGCTGGTATAATTTACTGCTAACTCAGTGACAGCATATTTGATGGATACAAAAAAAGGAATGCTCAAAAACAAGCTCTCTCTCTCTTGAGGAGAGCAAGTGCATTATGTAGAAAGAGAAAGGGACAGATAAGGCTACCCTCAGACTAGCTTTCATATCTCGTGAAACGCCTGCAGATGTCATTGGAAGTAGCTTCTGTAACATTATTTGAATTATTCTTCATGCTCTTTTGGAATCTTCAGTGAACTGGAAGAGTAAAATCTCCACATCAGCAAAGGCAAAGGCTGGAATACCAGATGGCATCTGTGTTGTATTCAGATGAATTAATACATATAACTCAGTCTCCTGAATGCCCTTTCTTTTATTTGACCAAGAAAAGAGTGGAAAATGTGTTGCTTCTTTTAAATTCCATCATCCTAGCCATAATACTGTAGTGATTGATTTTGGACTAGGAGAAAACCTTATGGCACGCATGCCACAGGTGGCACATAAAACCTTCTCAGCTCAGCTCCACCATGCTTCCGGATGCACCAGCTGGTTTTTAGGTCTCTGCCGCACATGCATGAGGGGAGGGGTGCATGCAGGAGATGTGTGCACATGTGCAGAAAGGGATGGGGTGCATGTGTGGGGTCACACGTGCATTCACGGGAGGGAGGGGAGCATGGTGGGGTCATGTGTGCATGCAGGGGCGCCGCACATTTATTACATTATGGGAGTGAGTGGATGTGCTAGGGATGGGTTGCTGCCAGCATTACTGCCGGTTTGGTGCACATGCGCAGTTGCCTGTAAATAGGTCTCCATATGCACAGAACATTTAAAAATGCCAAAAAAAAAAAAAAAACCCACACCTTGGCATGGCGACCAGGGAACCAGTTCAGGAAAGCCTG
Organism: Thamnophis sirtalis; assembly: GCF_051295495.1. Classification (NCBI taxonomy): domain Eukaryota; kingdom Metazoa; phylum Chordata; class Lepidosauria; order Squamata; family Natricidae; genus Thamnophis; species Thamnophis sirtalis. The sequence continues at coordinate 52,108,148 of NW_028261386.1, forward strand.
CCATTTCTACCAGTTCATCGACCTAGTCACAATTTCCACTACCAGTTTGCCCGAACTGGTGCGAACCGGTGGCAACTCACCTCTGGTGCGCACATTGAATTATGGGTGCGCACGTTCCCATATTTTTGGCATGCGATGGCTAACAAAAAGGTTAGCCATCACTCCTTATAGGATTGAGGAAAGCTACTACTCATGTTTGATATATCACCTCTGGTCAGATTCAGCAAACTTCTAAATACCATATCCTGGGAAATGACATAAGAAGAAATGTATTGACCTGCTCAAATGCCTTCTAAGAAGAGGAAGCAATTGCCCATTGTAAGAAATAAGATGCTAGACATTGGTCTGATATGGCAATACTTGACTTACAGCCTTAACTCTATATTTAATATTCATACCATAACCTTAAGAATGAACAAGTGGTCTATTACATCCTACCTGGCCTATGAACCTCCTGGCAGCATATAGGAAACACAGTGAAATATGAGGTGGACTTATGGTTGGATTTCAGGGCTGTTCTTATATAGTTTACAGATGTTTCAAGACTTCTGGGCTTGTCTTGAGAGTGAGATGACTTGAGGTTGCTCTGTTGCAAAATGTCAGTCATAAGTCACTGCTAACAAGAACCTGTATCAGATACCACTAAAGTTCAATAGAAGAAAATCCTTTTTTACACAAAGGTAACACAAAATAAAGGCAGAAATGTACTCTTAAATTATCATATTTTCTTTGTTTGTTTATTTAGGAACAATATTTTTATAAAGCAGATTTTTTAAAATTATTTTTTCCCTTCTACAACACCTCTCTCTCTCTCTCTCTCTCTCTCTCTCTCTCTCTCTCTCTCTCTCTCTCTCTCTCTCTCTCTCTCTCTCTCTCTCTCTCTCTCTCTCTATATATATATATATATATATATATATATATATATACACACACACACATATATATATGTGTGTGTGTGTGTATATATGTGTGTGTGTGTGTGTGTGTATATAGCTTTTCAGCTTAATTAATTTTATTTATTTATTATTTATTAATTTTATTCTTGTTCCAAATTAACTGATATTCCGATTCTTTTTTATCTTTTAATTTCAGTGTTAATTTGTCTATCTCTGCACAATCCAAAGTTTTTTTTAATCACTAATTTGTCCAAGGTGGTATTATTTTGTTTCCAGCATTGGGCAAATACTATTCTAGCTGTAGTTAGTAGATGTGTTAATATGTACTTAATTTTCTTTGTATATTTCCCTTTGATTATTCCCAGCAGAAAGATTTTGGGTTTGTATTTTATCTGTTCTCCTGTAATTTCTTGCACCCATTTCCAAATTTTTTACAGTTCCAGCAGGTCGGCTTCATGTTTGGGTACATTTTAGCCAATCTTGTTGGTGGTAAATGCCAACAATAAAACATTTTGTACATATTTTCTTTAAGTGCTGCTGATCATGTTAGTTTATAATTTGTGTTCCAAATTCTTTCCCAATCCACTAGATCTATGTTGTAACCAAAGTTTTTCGCCCACGCTATCATGCAAACTTTAACTTTTTCTTCTTCTAATGTTACTTCTAATAAATATTTGTAAATTTTCGTTATGAATTTATTTTCCGGGAACAATATTTTTAACCCACCCTAATTCCAGAAGACTTTGGGTGGCATGCACTAGAAACGAAAAATAGAAAATGAGCATAATAAAAATCCTCTAATCTACATGCCTATGATAGATGCCCTTAGTGGAAATTAGCTGGGACTAACACACAGTTGAAATAAGTCTATTAAAGGCATGAGGTTAAGTGAACTGGGTGAATGGGTGTCTTCACTGTGGTTATATGGATTGCTTTGGATGCAATGTTTTAATTGCTCTTTTTTGTTCTTTTGTAAAAAAAATTGTTAGTTGTTAACTAACCGGATTTTTCATGGTGGGTGAGTGACTGTATAAATTGGTTGCTTGACTGACTAATGAACGAACAGCTCTTTAAGTTGTTTGGAAAAAAATCTTCTTGTGCCTCATGGTATCCCTCCCGGATTCAGTAATTCCTGATAGAGGGTGGCCTATTCATTGTAGTGGTCCAAGATTTCTCTGGTCTGAAGTTTCACAAGGTAGTGCTAGGATCATGGCAACAGTCGGCTGTTAATGCTGTCCTGGGTTTTGGTGAGTTGGGTGGTCATGTATAAACTAATAAATAAACAAATACAGATCTGTCTTCAGATCTTTGGATTTTACGAAGCAGGGTAGAAAACGTATTGATGCTTTTGAAATTTGGCTCAATATTTCTCATCTGAGAATATCTTAGATAATGAAGAAAAAAAACAATCATTAAACAAATTGACCCAGAGTTTCTATTTCACCTGAGATATAAATGACGAGGCTCAAATTTATTAATTTAATTATTTATTAGAATTTTTTTACCCCATCTAGTTTTATAAATAACTCTAGGTGTGAATTTACATAATACTCTTCCCTCTTCCCATTTTCCCCACAACAAGAAACTGATAAAGTGGGTTGAGCTGAGAGAAAGTGGGTGACTCAAGGTCACCCAGCCAGAGTTCCATGCAGAGGTTTTTTCACAGTCTTTTACTTGCTAGGCCAGCATCTTAACCACCACATTGAACTGGCTCTCATTATTTAATTATCTCATTATCATACTTCAGGCATATTATGTGATGTTTTAGCTCTCTGGAGAAAGCTGTAATGCTAGAAAAAAGGAAAGAGGAGAAGAAGATAACCAGCAGCAAGATAGTTGGACTCAATTACAGAGTAATCAGCGCACAACTGGAAAACTTGAAGGATCAAGTTTGGGAAAGATTTGATGGCACATAATCAGCATCTTCAGATCACACTGTATCTATTCCAGACTAAAGGCTACTTTTAACAATTATCATTGAATGCTATGATCAATTCTGGTAAGTTTGCCATGGCAATCATGAACTCATGAGCTGCAGGATATGATGGTTGAAATGAAGAAAGATCAAAAGCTATAGGAATTTCAACCTCAGCCTCAAGGATAGGATTGCCTTTAATGTTACTTAAGTCTTAAACCAAGAGCATAATTAAATCATAGTGTTGTAGAAATTCTCCAGACAAACATTTATCTGACAGGTCATTGGGATCACCTACAGATTATTAGGGTCTTTATCATTAAATATTTGGGCAATATGTAGGCCTATTAAATAACATATCCTCTTTTTCATTTTTTTAAATGAATTACATTTCCTCAGAATTTAAGTTGTTAATTAACTAGAGATGTCAACAAGGAAAAGTTTGCTGAATTAAAAAGTAGGACAATATTTTAATTATGAGACAAAAACAATGACAAGCAAACTATAATGAGAAACCTTTCCCAATAGCTATGGTGAAAATAAGAAAATATATGAATGTTCAGGAAATACCTATTCACTTTAAATGGATTTAGAAACATCATTACAGAAAAAACTGGCTAATTATGGAACCTAATCTTTTGTATTATCACTGAGAACTCCTGGAGAAAATTTCATGAGTAGATGACTGGAGAAAGCCATATGTAATTTTTATATTCATAAAAGGAAACATAAAAGAAAAAAAAATCAGAGAATTAAAGAGAAGTTATTTTGCCAATGATACCTTGGAGGATTCTAGAGAGAAGATAAAGATTTTGATATAGAAGTATCTCAAAAATAATATAACGATTGTTAAAGTCAGCACAGAGTTATGAAGCTAAGCTAACCTTTTCGTATTTATTGATTTTCTCCTTTCTTAGTAAATTGTCGGAATGTCATAGTTTGGTTTCAGCATAGTTAGCTTGAAGAGCAGCTATTTGTAGCTCCTCATTCATTGGATGGAGCCCTTTATCCTTCAATTTCTATTGAAGACTTAGATGAAAAGGACAGAGTGAATGCTTATCAGCTATGCAAATGATACAAAATGGATGGGATCCCAAAAGCAATAGCACTTAGATTTATATACCCCTTCATAGTGCTTTACAGTCGTCTCTAAGCAGTTTACAGAGTCAGCATATTGCTCCCAAAAATTCCTCATTTTACTGACCTCAGAAGGATTGAAGGCTGAGTCAGCTTTGAGCTGAACTAAGAATCGAACTGCTGGCAGTTGGCAGAATTAGCCTATAGTACAGTAGTCTAACCACTGTGCCACCACGGTTCTTCAATAGTCTTGAAAACAAAAATAAAGTTGAAGATTAACTTGAAAATGTAAAGAAAAAATTATGCATTAAGGAGATAGAAATCAGATGCATGGGTATAGAAAGGGATATCTGACTTGTAATAGTACTTGTAAAAAATTAATTACAAACTGAACAAGTCAGTGGTGCGATGTGTTTATAAAAAAGACAAATGTAATTTTAGCTGCATCAACAGAAGCACAGTTTCTACAGAAACCATAATTCCGCTTTATTCTTAGTCAAACTCTGTCTGGCATATTGTATGCAGTTTTGGATACCACACTTTATGAAGGATTCAGATAAAACAGAATGAATTCAGGAAAGAGTAACAACAACGATTAGAGCAATATAAAATAAATACAATGAGAATTTTGAAGAGTTGTAATGTTTATTCTTGAAAAAAAGTACAGAGAGAGTATATAAAAGATATTCTGATAAGTACCTGAAAAAAATGTTACATGGCAGAAAACAGCCCAACATGTCTCTACTATCTTAGAAGGAATATGGGTATTTAAGTTCCATTTGAATGTTAGCACAATGCTCCATTTCAACACTTGAGCTACTTATTCAGGATACTGGTTGGCTTGCTTTCACAGAATTTGTTTTGAGAGGTGGACAGAAATCTGTTATGCTTGCTTTAAAACTGAATTCTATGCAAGCAAGAGAATTAAACTTGTTGGCTTAAATGGTCTCTTCCAACTGTATGATTTCCTGAATTTTTCCATTTTCTGTTTGATGATTTCTAATGCTAATGCCAGATAAGATCACAACAGCTCAAGCAGAAATTAAAGTCTTCCAAATGCATTACATTTAAATCACTGATGTTGTTTGCTGTTTGGTGCTTTAGATATAAAGCAAGCAAGCTAGTTAGCCTTACCAAAGAAGAAAAGACAGGAGATTTCTATTAAAATACATTTTATAATGATCTGTTTTAGTAGGTACGATGCCCATTTAGAAAAGCCTTAAAAATATATAGGATATTTTGAGAAAAGAAGTAGAATATGCCCTCTCAGATCAGAAAAAGTTTGCATTCTATTACACCAACTGCAGGAAAATTGACTCAGAAATAAACTGTATTATCACAGCATACCTGTTCTTCAGCTCCCACCAGAAAATATAAGGAAATAATCAAAAGAAAGATGACATGTCTCTTGCTTGTCACCTTTGCTCTACCGTTCAGCAGATAATTTTAAGAAAAGAGAAGCTCACATCCAACAACACCAGTAGAGCCTGACTGCAGGTTTGATTCACTAGTCTTCAGATTTACCTTTTGATAAGCCTCCAATCAAGACATTCCACAATTAATATATCAGCTAATTATGGAAACTGTGACTATGTGCCCATTCTTTTCATAAATGAACATTCCATTGCTCTAATAGGGAGTTAATCCAGTGCTTTAAGTTCCTTCACTAGCTCCAAGACAGGAGCTCATTGGACCAGCTCATGGATACCTCATGAACAGATTTCCTAAATCAAAGACCAAAAAAATAGAAAAAGATGAAATTATAGTTTCATTCAATGGCACAGTACTTTTTACACACATAAAGCCAGAACTAGCAAAAGAACCCAGAAATGCAGCACTACACAAGTCACCAAACCAGAGGTGGTATTCACCAAGTTCTGACCAGTTCTGGAGAACCAGTAGCGGAAATTTTGAGTAGTTCAGAGAACCGGTAAATACCACCTGTGACTGGTCCCGCCCCCATCTATTCTCTGCCTCCCAAGTCCCAGCTGATCAGGAGGAAATGGAGATTTTACAGTATCCTTCCCCTGCCACGCCCACCAAGCCATGCTCACCAAGCCATGCCATGTCCACCAAGCCATGCCCACAGAACCGGTAGTAAACAAAATTGAATTTCACCACTGTTAGAAACACTCTCTCACACACAACCAAAACTATGTACCCAAAATATAAATTATTTTGTTGTAATAAAAAAGCAAGAATTAGAGAAGACACAATAACATTTTCAAAGGAATAAAATTAATAAGGGAAGAAGAAAACCTTAAACATACTCTGAGGTTATTTTTCAGTTATCAGTTTTATTTCAAATACATTCATTCAGAGGCTATTTCAGTTACCGGTACCGTTGCTATCAATATCAAAAGCATTATTGTTGTCATGAGGTGATAGCAACCAAGGCAAGATTAAATTTATGACCATGTATTCCAACCGTCTGCAATTATTATGGTTCAATCATCACCACGAATTCTAAATACAAGTTGATGACTTTATTGAAGTAATGAGGTATTATACTTTTTAAAGATTGGCAAAATCTTTAAACCAAATAAAGAAGCAAGGCAGATGAGGTATAGAAAGCCTTTAGCATTTATGGGACTCAAATTTGTTTCTCATTTTTATAGGAGATGGACTTTTAAAATAAATAACCTGAGTGCAGAAATTTAGGTGAGGGACTGATAAAAAGGACTTACAATATTTTAAAGGGAAAACACTGAATTATTTAATATCTTTGAAACCTTTGCAATTTATAAGAAAAAGTTGGCATTTGCCAAAGGGTTTCTCCAGGGACTCATGTAGTTTCTTGATTCTATTTCTTCCAAATATAGCACAACAACGTAGTCAAAATAAACATCTCTGGAAAATCCATGTTTGAGCAAGTGAAGAAAATCACAATGCTTAATAGAAGGTATGAATTTGTTCAGCTGACTTATGGAAATTTCAGATTTCATTTTGTTTAATAATGCACATAAGTATGGAATTACTTACCACCATGCATGATATCATGCGTATGGAAGAAGACTGGAAGGCAAAAGAAATACTGATGAAATTTCACAAAGCCTTACTGTACATATCCATGGAAGGTTTTTTTGCTAGCAACTGGTATGTCACAAATCATGATCATGTCATTGCAGGATGCCATGATGGTCATAAGGGTGACTGGTTGCCAAGCACCCAACATGGGATCATGTTACCATAAGGGGTAGGGGGGACACAGAGCAGTGCAATAATTTACAGTGGGTGGGGAGGGTGCTTTATGCACCATACCATAGATGCAATGGAATGTGCATCTTCAAGCAGAATAGGGAGATGATTTTGCCAACTAAGAACTTTACCAGAAGAAAGCTTGGATCAAGAGACTGCATAGTTCTGAACTGAAGGGAGGAGAGAGGAAAGAGATTCAAGGCAACCACTGGAATCTCTCGAGAGAAATCTAGTAACTTAGAAAGTTATAGCTTTAATTTGGCAAGATGCTGTCTATTAGGTGTCAGTAAATAAAGAACTGGACTCAATTGGATCTCACTGTCTCATCCCCAGGCTATCTCTTGCATAGTTTTTGTAAATATGATGTCATTAAGTGACTGGTGATAAGGCAAAGACTACCTGTATTGGAAAGACTCCTGGCAATTTACAATGTAAAAAAATAAAATCAGTGGAACAAAAGTATGCTCATTCATAAAACTCTTAAACCATCAAGATTCTCTTGATAACTACACTGAAAATAAACACAAATCTTCTCATAAGGATTATTGTAGGCAGTAAAGCCTTCACGAGGAAATTCCAATGACTGCCAAATATCAATTTGGTATCTATAGTAGAATTAAGCTTTAACTTATTACACGTTTTTGTTCCTACATGTGCCATTTAAAAGTCTTGAAACCACTCTCTTTTGGACAAAAGGGATGTTTCCTACCTATTGCTTGTTTCACTAACAAACTAGTCTGTTTTCAGGCTGCTTGTGGCATTTGTCTTTCACATGGGAGAGCTGTCTTTCATCAGCTTTCCCAATACATATTATTGTCTTTCATCAGCTCTCCCAATACATATTATTAAAATAAACAAACAAAAATTTATTTAGTAACCAAATTTATATAGCCACCTATCTCACATGAATTAACTCTGGGCAGCGTACAAAAAACATTAACATACATTATTAAATTCACTGCCAAAAACTTGTCAAAACTGCACTCTTGAGCACCAAAGAAAGAGTTCCACCTAAATCTCCGCATATGCCATACAGATGTAGCTGCAATAAAGAAATATTGTTTTCTGTTGCCACCCATCTCCATGAAATGCCTTTACTGGGAATGGGAACCCTTTAATACTCTCATTTGAACTGAGTGAATCAGACAGATTGGTCTGTTTAGGAGATACCTGGAAGCCAAATCGTAAAGCATTTATTGGTTAAAACCAGCTCTAGGAATTGCACACAGTAGTATGTTCAGAGCCAATGCAGTGCCTCCAAAATCAGTGTTATTTAGCTATAGCAGCTGTCATACATCAGCAAGCAGGATGCTGTAGTTTGCATGAATTGGAGCTTCTGGATAGTCTTCAAAAGCAAAGCCATGTAAAGTATACTGCGGTGGTCTTTCTTAGAGGTATGGAGATATTTGTTACAGTTGTCAAGCTTTCTTGCTCAAAACAGGATTGCAATGGGCCCACTAGCCAAATTTTAGCTAAGACTTCCCTACTTACAGCGTCCATCCTACAAATCTAGAGAAGCTTTAAATCAACTAATGCATACACACTATATCCTATCTTTTTTCTGGAACTTCATTAGTGCTTGATCGTGAGATATCCTTTTATTTGTTTTTACTTATAAGGCTAAACTTTAAAGTTTAATATCCACAAAATTCTTATCCAGCAATCTAGACCGAACAGAGAATAATAAATTGAGCATAGTAACAGATCAGTTCCTAGTACAATCCAATATTGGAATAGGAATAATTTGAAGGTAAAATTGTACTTTGGGGAGTTATTTGAAATGAGTTCAGAATTGGCAGTCAGCTACAAAGAAGAAGGTATCTGTGTCTAGATCATCCCTCCATGAATCCTTTTATTAATAGACATAGAGTTCTTTCAAGGTAGAATTGAAAACAATTGTCCCAAGGGGAAAAGGAAAACAGCATGATGAAATATGTTTCCTAAACCTGAGTCCAAACAGATATATTTTTTCCTCATGATTCTTCTAGAGCTGAATTGCTAAGCATAAGAGATAGGGTTTCTGTTAGCCTGAACAACAAATGAGGCAATCACATGCCGATTTTGTCTAAGCCCAACCCATGGAATCAATTTGTAGTTCAGTGGGTCACTGTAAACCCATAACGTTTAGGTTAGTTTAATTATTCCTAGTTATCCTTGGGTAAGAGTAGCTTATGCATCCAACCAGTACTTCAGGTGACTGATGATGGTAAGCGATGTTGAAAACTGCTGGAGGTAATTTCTTGTTTTAGTTTCACATCCAGCACATTCTCCATTAATCCATTCCTGCATGCAAATCAGAGTAAGCAGATGCACCGCTCTGTTCAGCTAGCAAAAATAGCTTGATGTTTATTATTAAAGATTAGCAAAACATAAAAATAAAAACTAGAGGGAAAATAGGACACACACAGACAGATGAACTGCAACGGAAGAAATGGATGGCAAAAGAAATTAAACTCGGACCTTTTACAGCCCACTGGAAATACTGTAATTTTGTAATTAGCATGCTCGTTTCCCAAAGGGAGGACTTTAACCCTTTCATGTACATAATGGTAACAGACTCAACAGAACCTTATTTATTCTACATTTGGTGGGTGAGAATGATGTGTCCAACAAGTGGCAGGAAAACAATTGGAAAAGTGCTGCAGACCTCATGCGAACGTGATACCTGTTTGCAATTTATTAAAGCTGTCTAAAAAAGCTGTTACTGCTTCAAGGGCTGCATTAATTTCAAGGAGAAGAGTGCTTAAATCAGCAATATATACATATATATTTCCAGATTTGTGCATAAACCTGAACAAAAGTCAGGCTTGCTTTAACAAAGAGCAGAAAGCCCCTTTCTTGCTTGAGTTCTTAAGCACTCTGGAATCATTTTTCAAACAGCCATCCTAAATAACTTGGAGCTTTTATGATGTATAAATCTGTTGAATTTGAGCTACCTGCTTCTCCCCTGTTAAACGGTGTCCTGAACTTTTGCTCCAAATTCCTGCTCAGGTGGTGTCTGTGATTATGACTGCAGGTTTCTTTTGCCTGGAATTTGGAACCCTTTCAAGCTGCCTGCATAGCAAAGCTTTTAAAAATGGCAAGCACTGCTGCCATTAGCAACTGGAATCATTTTATCCTTTAATAATGGACATAGGTCAAGTCATTGTTCAAACTGCTTGAAAAGTCTCTATGAAAAAGGTTAGTTTCCCCTGCCTAAATCAGTGCCATGGACAATTCCTTCCACTGAAATCTCCCTTGAGCCACAAAATGAAACAGAAGTTCTACCAAGAGATACAATTTTGTTTTAATAAATCCAGAATAGAATGAAAAATAAAACGATTACTTTTTACCCGTTTCATGGGAATAGCAACATTAGAAAACAAAGAAACCCCAATTATTTGCTCACTGAAATATTCTGTCTTAAAAGAATGAACAAATCCAATTTCAAGAACTTTTCAGGGAGCTACAGTAAATTGGAGATTGAGGTCTGCTGGCCAAAGCAACAGATAAAATCATATTTCAGACGTATGGGTGCATCAATAACTAATGTGATCTTTCAGATGATGGATATGTACAGTAAGGCTTTGTGAAATTTCATCAGTATTTCTTTTGCCTTCCATTCTTCTTCCACACCCCTAGATATTGTTATAAGTTTTGTCTGAGGAAGCATCCTCACATTTTCTTTAAACTGAGCTATATGCAATGCATTTTTGTATCTGATCCATTTCAAGGATCTACAAGAACAATGGTACTTTAAACTTTAAAGTAATTGGGATGACATTTCTTTTCATTTTGCACCCCAAAGACTAACTGCTCTCCCCTTTTTTCTGAAGTTCAGTAGATGCTGCCTTTCCTAACAACAGATCAGAATTCAGCACAGGTAAGAGCAATTGCCTTTTTCATTCATTTTATGTAGATTTAAATGGCCTTCTACAAACTAGGAAAGAATGGATAACCTCATTCTGATGATGAGAAATAAATCACTGCAAATTTATTAGAATTGCTAGGACCTTGTCAATATCTCTTTTTTCACAGCAGAGGGAGATGTTTCTCAAAGTAGCAAGGCAGCATCTTTTGATTGCATTTTTGTCAGAAAAGCTATATTTATTATCTTACTTGTAATTTAATTTGTATTGTATTTACCTTACTGTTTTGTTCCTTGGCTCTGAATTTTTTAATTTTCAATAAAGATTTAAAAGAGGCAAAGTTTTAATCTCATCTTGGGTTGTAATATGCTACAAGTCTCTTTATTGTTATTTGTATATTAAAAATACACAAATTTAATCTTAGACTAAAGTTTAAACTTACTTAAAAAAAACTTTTGCCTATATTTTTACTCCTGTAGAGCATGCATAATATTAAAACTTAATTTAACTCTGTTTGACTTAACTTTCAAATAGAGATATTCAGGACCAGGCACTTAATATAATCTTCTCTGCAAAGTTTCAACTAGAATAATTTGTGAATACAATATCACTGCAACACATATGCTGGATATTAAACAAAGCGTGCTGGATATTAATGAATGCAGTAAATTTTTACTATGTACACATTTGCTGGTTGTAACATTACTGGACACTTTATATACACTACCCATATATTTTTCATGGTCTGAAATGAATTTTGACTTTAATGCCTTGTAATTAGTTCAGTCTATTAGCAAAATAAAAAAAAAAAAACAAGGAGCTGTAGAAGTTCCAATATTATGGTACTGCCAACTTCTGTCTTCCCTGCATAACACTAACATTGTTCATGTTAGATAGGATTGACGGGTTGCAAAGTTCCAGAATGCCTAGCAATGTTTATCTCCCAAATAAAATACTGTCTAATTCAAATGTGGATATATTATATCATGTCAGCAATGTATGAATGCTGTACAGTCAAGTCAATGGTTGCACATGTAAGGTAGGTATTGTGGCCCAACAGGAGCCATTGGAGCTGCCAATGGACTCCAATAGCGAGGAACCCAATGAGTCTGCTATGGAAGATGTGGAGGACCCTAGGCAGGGTTCAGACTCCGAGTAGGGACCAGAGAGGCTGGTTGGCCACCAGGAGGAGCCTGAGGCATGGAGTTTGTCCCTGATGCCAGGCAACGAAGGATAGAGAAACGGAGGCAGCAGTTACGGAAACAAACTCATAATCAAGCCCAGGGGGGTTGTGGCTTGGCCCCTCCCGAGAGAGTATATAAGAAGAGACTTTGGGAGGAGTCCTTTTGCAGGACACAACCATTTGCAGTAATCTGGAGAACTCTTTGTCTGGTCTGCCTTGTGTTCCCATGTCTGTTGGAGTCTGGGTTGCTGCCAATGTCTTGCCAGTGAGTCGTGTCTGGGCTTTCAGCCAACAGGATTATAATTGCTGTGAATAAAGAGTGGCAAATAGCTAAGCCTATGTCTGCGTTCTTTACCGGACCAGGGGAGGCAGCAGAACAGGTAGGTATGGCTGAGTTGCACAAAATATGATGAGGATTGATCTCTTTCTTCAAATAGGTTTACTTTAAAACCAGTAAGTATGCAAAAGAGCAGCAAGAGTTACCATGTTTTCTTCACAACAAGCCACCTATACCATTAATAGGTGTGTGTCAAGAAACTGAAGATAACACTGTAGTTCTGAGCCATACTAGCTAGATTTCTATCTGGTAGGTTTCAGAAGACTATCTAGAGCAGAGGTGTCAAACTCACAATGGCATGTTGTCATATGACGGATCACAACTTTCTTCATTTGCTAAACTGGGTGTGGGCATGACCAGCACATGATGCATGCATCCCATGGGCTGTGGATTTGAAACCCCTGATCTAGAGGGTAAGAAATCTGCTAGTTGTCTATCTCTGCGATATAAGAAATTATTTAATGAAATTTGTTAACCATAGTGTTGAAGTAAGCATTCTTGGAAGGATTCTTAAACTATAAACCATAGATAATAAAGCACAATGGCTGGTTAATGCAACATGCTAGCTAAAGCCAAACAAAGAACACATTACTTAATCAATAAAGGAGCATATGTGTAGCTCAGGATTGAAATGAGGGGTTCTTGGTGCTCTCTGATTTGGGTTGTTTTTTGCAGATATTTCATTTTCAAACTAGGTAACGCCACCAGTGCTAGTTATTAACACACTAACACTGATGTTATCTAATTTGGATAATGAAATATCTCAAAGAAAACAACCAAGCTCAGAGAGCACCAAGCACCCTTCATATTGCTTAATATGTATCCAGTTAGGATGATACAGTGTTAAATTTTTCCTTTGGCTTTGCATTTCTCTAAGTGAATTTGGATCAGTCATTATTTTTAATCTAAGTCATTTCACAGGCCTGTCATATGAATAATATTGGAGAGAAAGAAAGAAGCATTTTATATTCTCAAGCTCCTTTTAGGAAAGGTGAAATAAAAATATAATTGATATAGATAAGCATCTGTCAAAAGCTGTTATGATGTCAATAATATGAATGATTATTATTGTGTGCAATTATGAACTGTGTAATTATTTATATGATGACCTTGTAACCCCATGGCATTTGCTTACCCTGACCAATGCTCATATAATACATTTCCTAAGGTATGTACTAGTCTAACTCAGTATACAGGAGAGCTTCCTGATCCCCATTTACATTTGTTTATCTCTAATAATGTAAATTTTAATGGCCTGTTCTAAACATAAAATAGATTTTTATGGATTGCATTCTTGGAAGTATTATAACCATCAGCCCAAATCAATCCATTGTATGACAAAGGCCCTTCAGACTCTATTTTTGTCATGCCAGGGCCATGGTGCTATCTCTCTCACCTTTCATAGGTAGGTAGGGAGGGATGTACCAATCTATTTAAAGAGGCACAAAATAAAGCCAGGGATTTCTGGAAAAAGCAACGCGGTTATGTTGGTCTGCTCCTTTGCATGCAGAAATATTTCATGCAAGTTTCAGCCAGCCTCTTTCGGGGGTGGCTGTGCTTATGCCAAATTTTTGAATTCAGCAGGACTAAATCCTCTGCCAAAGCAATTGCCAGAAAATTTTGTGAATCATGCAGATCATTTGGCTTTAGCAAACTGGCAATGCTTCATACCTACACAAGCAGTTCAACCACATCTTACTGTGTTTCATACTGTAGCTCAAGGACCTGCACACAACCTTTTTCCAACTGGTGTTGCTGCAGTGTTTCTTAATAGTTTTGAAGAAGAGCAAAGGAATTGATGAGATGTAATTGGGTCTCATCCACATGCTTAGCTTGTGTGAGTCTGCTCTACTGCCTCCTGCAGTGAAGTGTCATCTGTCATTTTTTTCTTTTCATTTTTCTTTTCTTGTTGATATGGTATGCTAACTGAATCTAGTCTCCCTCCACGCTAAACCACGGAAAAAGAGCAGAGCTGGCATATCTCCTTTTGCGATAGCTAATGAACTTTTTAGGCCTTTACTCTAAGCACTTGCCATGTATAATCTGGAAACCCAGTTTATGCTAGAAAAACAAAGAATGGGATTGTGGGGAATGAAAATAGTCAATAAACAAGAAGCAAATGAGGCAAAGTAGTGGTAGAAAGGATGTATAGAATGTTTGCAATGGACATCATGGCTTCATCATAGTTCTGTCTCTGCCTTCATTGGTTTATGAACCATTTGAGCTTTTTGTGGGCTTTCATTCTCTAGTCCATGGATGTCAAACTTGCAGCATCTGTTGCTGTCACATGATGTTTTGTGATGTTTTTCCTATTTGTTGAGCTCGGGGTGGGTGTGGCCCGTGCATGACGCATCTGGCCTGCAGGCCGCCAGTTTGACACCCCTGCTCTAGTCAACCTGCTAGTATAAAAAGCTCACATCTGCTTCAGTTTCTAATTTATTCACTGACACAATTTCCTATGAGAAAAGTTTTGTTCTCATGATACTTGCAATACTGTAGGTGTAAAAAGGATATTTTGAAATACGACCATATTACAGTTATTTGATTTTTTAAAACTTGAAAATGTGACACTTTATCAGACAGAGGTTTAAAGTCAACAACTGCTCCCTAAATGAACATCAAATTTCTGTTAATTTAGTGAACTTGAATTCCAGACAGGGCCATTTGATTTTAATCAAAGGTAAAATAAAAACTCAAGATAGTTTATTCAAATAACACATAATAATGTCTGCCTTTGCTACAACATTCTGCAACTGTTAGAAATCAAACTCAACAGTCAAACTTGGAACTATTAGGAGACACAGAGAGAAATACAATAAAGTATATTTTGAATATAAAATGCGTTGTGTCTCTCAGTAGAAATTAATACTTGGCTATAACTTTTATTGTGAAAAAGTTCTGAATGACAATTACAAGTGCAGTCAAACCTATTGTAGGATCATCACACATTTTGTTGTAATGTTTAATTGTACTGAAATTAACACCAGGTTGTAAATAATTGCAAGCTTGTTTATATGAGTTTAATGATAAAAATCAGTCCAGAACAAAATAGCAATGCTTATGGAAAAAATATAATGTTGCCTCTTTGCATTCTTTCAGAATTCCATTTCTGTTTGGAATTAAGTTTCTAGAGTAGCCATAGACATGGCCTCATGCAGTATTATGCCTGAAAGGTACCAAATGATGATGCCACAATTGTCACAAGTTATGACAAACAAAACTAATTAAAGGTGTTCCTAGCTATTGTTTAATCTAGAAAACCAGAGACTTTGATGTAGAAGTGCCTCCAAACTGCATATGTGCTCCTTCTGGGAGAACATAGTCCAAATCTGGATTATGTTAGAAATCTACCAATTTCACAACAAATACCTCCATGTTACCTGGATATACATATATATATATATATATATATATATATATATATATATATATATATATATATATATATATATATATATATATATATATATATATATATATATATATATATATATATATATATATATATATAATTTTATTATCCCTTTATTATTTAGCACAGGCAAGGTTTCAGGGATTATCTAAAGATGTTATAGAGGGAAAACATGTGTCTATCATTTCCATTTTGGAGAATATCATTGTGAGATCTGGAGTTGGACGCAAACCTAAAATACAGAATGCAGCACAATGTGTAGCAAAGCAAAATGTAAGAATGTGAGCTAACCACTTAGCGTCCTTTCTCCAAGTAGTAAAAACCCATGTTGAAACATTCCTTATTTTCGGATGATTGTCCAGCCAGTCAGGATTCTTTTTGTCCCATTGTTTTTGTGTACCTCCATAAACCACCTTCCTCATTTTCTCTAGCACTCTCAAGAGCAAAATAATATATTTTCAGGTTTCAGAAAAGTGTAGATTTGTTTTTGTCACTTGATAGAGAACCCAACAACTTCTAAAGTAGATTGACTTGGCTGTATCCAATGTACATTTCTAAAATCAAATGAACATGGTCTGGAAACATGGTCTGTTTCCCCATCCAAGGTTACTAACACAGACACTTAGCTATTAGGTGTCCCACCTATTACTATTTTTTAGGTTTTCTGGAAATAGATTTGTTCCCTGTTGAAGATTTTATTTTTAAGTGTTTGTGACAGTTCTAAAAGCTTACATCCTCCTTTCCAAATCCAGTAATTAAATTCCACCTACCTGAATTCCCCCCTGCTGTTTCAATTGAACAAATTAATCTTCATACTATATTTTAACTGTAATCGGAAATGTTAAACAGCTGTTTTTGTTAAAATAAGAGATGAAATATAAAAGCGACTGTATCTTGGGTGTGGAAAGCATGTAATTTTCTCAACAAAATATTTGGATGTTCTTTCTTTGCTTAATTTGTTTAATTTATGCATTAACAAAATCAGAAATCACCCTGTATCGTTTTTGCACAAATTTTCACAACAGCAAATAGTATTGCAGAATAGATCTACACGGAAGTAAGTAAAATAAAGTTGTGCCATGTTGCTTGGGAAAAAATGATTTTTAAGGCTTTCCCACCAATTATTTTTTTCTCAGCAATTTATTCTTTTCTAAAGCATGGAATGATAGTTCGATACCCAATATCAATTGTCTCTGCACAAACTATTATATGTGATTTCACTGTGTTTTCATTTGGTAATATTGATGAAATGTAACTTTTTTAAAAAAAATAGAGAAAAACAAAAATATCTATTGTGCTGGAATAAAGTGAGTCTTTTAACTATTCACTTTTAGGCTTGTAAAGGAAGAATTGTCTCCAGGCAAAAAAGTAAGGAAGTACCTTTAAGTTGGAAAGCATAGTTGAATTGTCCTTATAGTAGTGGATGTATCAAATGCCTTGCAGAAGTATTACAAAAATGATTAAACACAAAAGACTTCTGTGCACTGGAAATTCTAGGTATCTTCATCACAAACCAAAAAGTTATCAATTGTTGCTAGTTATTGCAGAAACATCATGAAATGTTGTTAGAAGAGACAGAAGGTAGATCCAGATTTACTAGTGCATCCCTAGATAATTTACTCTTGATGGGCTATTAGTAACTAGCTGTAGGAGCATCCTAGACCCATCTTCCTCAGCCTGCATGTTATGTGGCAACTAACTGTGCAAACTTTAGTCTAAAAGAACCAGAAGTTTTGTTGATCTTGCTGTATACACTAACCAGGATTTAAGATTTCCAATTATTTAACAATAAGAGCAACAAAGCAACCGCTCCCCCCAAATACTGTTGCTGAAATAGCAACACTAGTAATAAAATGGGTAGCTAGGATATGAAGCCCTGTTTGATTTTGGTGGTTCAAATAAAATTTCAGGCTTAAATGTCTTTAATGCTGAATAAGTGACTTTTGAGTAAAGACAAGATGCCAGGAGCTTGGAAACTGCCCGCCCCTACCTAAAAGAATTATTTCTCAAGTTGTGCCTCTTCAAGAAGTCTCTTCTTATGGTTCTTCCTTTTTCTTCAGGGACCACCAGGAGAAGATTATGCAAAGGAAGTAGTCCAGATGCAGGCAGCAACTTGCAATACTGGGCACCGCATATGCTTGGCACACCTTCCTCTTCTGTCCACACCCTCCCACCAAAGGGAAGGGAGAATCCCCCCCCCCCAACCCGCCAACCTCTCATGAAGGGAGGCATGTGAGTATTACTGCCTGACACGGAGTAAAGCCGGGAAAGTATTTTTCATACTGACTGTCCTGCCTACCCATTGGTGTAATAACGGGCAAAGGATAGACGAGGGCGGGATGAAGAAGCGGGAAAATTGCGCAACTGGAGGCTCTTCTTTCCCTCGCGCGCTTCGCCTTGAAATAACTTCAGCTGACTCGCAGCCAGGATGGGCGCCCGAGGGTTTAGACGGAATCTGACACCAACGCGCAGGGCATCCCGCTATTTGCACCCAGCTGTTCTTCGCCCCGATCCTCTGAAGCGGGGCCCGTAAATGCCAAGGAAACACCAAGTGTGCGAACGCGGTCAGCAGCCTTAGGATCGCGAGTTGTTGTGGCGCCATCAGCCAAACCGCATCTTTTCCTCATAGACGGCTCTCCTTCCCCCTCCTGTCCGAACCGGGTCGGGGGTTTTCTCCCCAAACTCGTTCCAAAGTTGCCGCCTTTTGGCCCCCAGCCCCATCCCAACTCAGGCAGCCGAGTCCGCGCCGGCCCGGAGCGAAGCCGGCCTCTCGAGCTCTCTCACCCCTCACGCTCGCTGCCAATCCAAGCCGGAGCCTCCCCCGGGGCTCAGGCGATCTCAATCCTCGCGGGGAGCCAGCAGCACGGCGGCGGCGGTGGCGACAGCTGCGGCAGCGAAGCGGAGGGCAGGAGGCGCGACAGCCCTTCCCGGCGGGCGAGCTTGACCTGGGTAAGGGATAAATAGGCAAAGCGAAGCGCGCCACCCCGCCTTGCCTGTCAATTCGGCCCGGGAGTGCGCGGTCGGCGGGGGAAGACTACTATTCCCAGGGCAGGAGGAAGAGCGGCGGACCGATCCGCGGGCGGGATTTCATCCGAAATCGGTGCCAGGAGAGGCGGGGGTAGAGACTCTCCCGCTTTATGCCAGTGGCTTGAGCCACGGAGGGATCCCTTCCCTTGGCGCCCGGGAACCCGGCAGCAGGCAGAGCCGCCGGGGGGAACTGCTCGTCTCCGATCCGCGGCTCGAAGACCCATCCGCTCCGTTTCCCCACCCCTGGCGCCTCCCCCTCCGGTTCCCTCCTCCCCTGCCCGCCAACCCCACGCGGGGAGGACGGCCCGGGACTGCCTGCCAGCGCCGTTCCCGCTCCTCTCCCTCCTCTCCTGGGCTGCTCCGGAGGGGTGGGGGAGTGGGGGGGTTACTTCGCCATGCCCCTCGCGGGGCTCGCCTGAACTCATCCCGCCGGCAGCGCTCTTGCCCGCTTCAGAGGGGCGGGAAGCGTGCCAGTCAGCTCCACAACCCCGCCCCGCCTCGCCGCTTTTCGAAAGCCAGGAGACTTTTTTTTTTCTCTTCCCCCCCTTTCCCACCTCCGCCGCTTCCCTCGCTTTTCTCCAAACTAAAGATGAGGCGGATGAGTCGAAGGCTGGCGTTGTCTGTCCTGGGGATCTTGTGGATCGCCGCTCTCCTTCTCTTTCTCGGGGCCAGGAGGAAGTTGGAAGCGGCGGGACCCGAAGGGCGGCAGACGCCAAAGGTACGTGAAGGACCCTCCTCGTCTCCTCGATGGGATGTTGGCGGGGAATAGAAGGGGCCAAACGGGACTGGGCGATACCGGCGCGAGGACAAACGGGGCTTTAACGCTGGCCGGGAACGCGCGACAGACTTCGGATCCGAGCGGCCAAGTTGGTTCGGGTACAACAAATCAGCATCTCCAAACCCACGTGGTGACCAGACACCTGCTCGTCTCTTGCTCGGGCGGAGCTTGGGTTCCCCCTTGGCGGGCTGCGGTTGCTCGGCGGAGTAGAGCCGCCTAGCTCAGATTCCCGTTAAAAAGGACGCGGGTTTCCCCGCCAAGTTTCCTTTCCTTTCCTTCTTTTTAAACCCGCGGACCAAAGTGAGAGAAAGGAGAGCGCGCTAGCCCGTTGAAAAATGGTCCCGGGTGACTTGATCGGGGGTGCCTTTGAAAGGCCGTCAGCAGCCTTTATTTACGGGGTGTGCTTTGCCTAGGTGAACCGAGCCATAATTCACGCAGTCAACACAAGTTTCTGGTTCCACTAGTAAATCATTTGGACGGGATGGTGGCTGAGTTTATGCAGCGCCCCAGGCTAAAGCGGTCTTGGCTCGAATGTGAAGAGAGGTCTGGGGAAAGTGATACTGATTTGTCTGTTGCATGTATGGGTGTATGAGTGTGGTGTTATAAATACACACACACACACACACACACACACCCCAAGGCCTTGTATGTAGAGGATCTTCTGATTCCTCTACACCCCTCCCCCACTTAACTGTCAATAGTTTGGCCCAAAGCCAATGCATAAGTGTCCTATAACACCAGATCCTAAAATGATGCTTCTGGCACCCTCAAAAGAAGGTTGTGGAATACTTGGAAGCCAAAGCATCATTCGGGAATTATATGTTTGGTCCCTTAAGTATAGTACTTGCTTGAAATAGATAGGGATGGAGATTCCATTATTTTTTCTTCCCTCCGGCTTTAGGGTATTTTCACAAGAAAATGCTAAAAGCTTTTAAATCTGAAATGAGTTCACTTCTTAACTGTGCTGCAGTTGGAAAGAAAGTGAGAGACAGTTTTAATCCAAATGGGCATTTACGGTAATTAAGAGGGATTCTATATTCAAGTTGCAGAAATGAGGTCTGTGGAAAACAAATTTCAGTGTCGTTTGTGAAAATGGCCTTAATGCCTTTAAAATGTTCTTGTTTAATAGGATAGTCAGCTTTTGTGAATGGTTACAAGAGTCTTTAAACTAGAATGGTTTAGTGTTGTTCTTGGGGACAAAGTGCACTTACTAGGTCTATAATTTGAAGATTAAATCCAGCAAAATATATGTATTTGGTTATGCTGTACAATGTTACACACACACACACACACACACACACACACACACACCATAGTGTATCTTAAGTAAAAGTTTAACTTCTGATTTACTTTCCAAATAGCAATATTCACTCAAAAACCACAATATTCTTATGGCTTTACCGCATGGCAGGACTTAACATTATTTTAAGAGTGTTTTGCAGCATAATCTTGAGTATGCTTACTTGAAGATAGATTCCACTTTGTATATTCCCTGTTCATGCTTTTTCTGAAACTAAGCCACACTAAACTTACTTCTTTCCAAGTAAGGTTTCACTGTCTCATCACACTTGTTACAAATTCTTTAAAGAATTGTATTTCTTCCAGTGGGTCTCTTCCAGGTCTTTTGCTACCTTGACGTAAACCTGTTTAATGAAGTTAAATAGATACTGGTCCAAATTGGATTTGGCAGACTTTGTACTAAAGACATTCTTAAATTTTGTGGTATTTGGCATAATTTAGTATATTTCTAGTGAAGTAACACAGAAACCCATTCCATATTTCTGTAAATAGCAGTGTTCACCACGATTGTTCCAACTTGTTATCTGTAGGTAAAGAATCATTTCTCCAACAACTGAGTAAATAGGTAGTTGTCGACTTATGGCCACAACTACTGAACTAGAATTTTCATTGTTAAGTAAGGTGGTTGTTAAGTGGCTCATGTCCAATTTTATGTTCCTTTTTGCCATGGTTGTTAAACGAATCACTGCAGTTGCTAAGTGAACAATGCAGTCATTAAGTAAATTTCCCATTGAGTTTGCATGTCACAAGACAGCTGGCAAGGTTGCAAAAGGTGATCGCATGACCCTGAGATATTGCAACCTTTGTAAATATATGCAAGTTGCCAAGCTCCCAAATTTTGATCACTTGATGTGGTATTGCTGCAACAGTTGCAAGTGCAAAGAATGTTGTAAGTCACTTTTTCCAGTGCTAGTGTAGTTTTAAATGGTTGCAAATGGTAACTCAGGACAAGTACACCATCTGCATATAGAAGAGAGTAGATAGCTTGTCTCCACAATGTATGGTTTGAAAATAAAGGACTTTGTTATCACTCATCCAATACCATTTGTAGATACTGTATATTCTTGGAAATGTGTGCATACTGTGGGTGTGAGTCACTTCTGTGTACATTGTGTAATATTTTTTTGTTTGAGACTTGAGACTTACATTTTATAAAATTATTTGTTTTAATCATGATTTGTTGAATAAGCCCAAGATGCCAGAATAGCTTATTTGCTGCTAAATTGTAAACAAATCACATTATGCCTCAGAGCAATGCATGAGCCCATTTGTTATTGTTGATCGGGACTGGCAGAATGTGTGAGCAAATAGCATTATGGTTGGAAGATTGGCTGAAAAGAACAGCTTTATATACAATATAATCTACAGTTATACGGGGCCCATTCATACAGTATATGAAGGCAGATGCCATATAATAAAAATGCATTTATCATCTGAACTGAAATTTT
This sequence comes from Thamnophis sirtalis, assembly GCF_051295495.1. NCBI lineage: Eukaryota > Metazoa > Chordata > Lepidosauria > Squamata > Natricidae > Thamnophis > Thamnophis sirtalis. Next base: position 52,130,566 of record NW_028261386.1, read on the forward strand.
TAACTTTATCAGTTCAAAAGACTTTCATTTTTCCTTTGGGTGTATGGTGTCTGCTAGAGGTTACATTAGTTCTACAGATTGGTTTGGTTCCAAGCTTAATGATTGTTCAGATGTAATGATTTTGGAGAACACTGCAACCTTATATTAACTCAGAGTCCAATTTATTTTTAATAGGTGATATGACTAACCGTGTTTCTGTGCAGGTTTAAAAATGCAATAATTAAACCAGTGGGCAGTGTCTCAATCACGTTTTCCACTCATGTCACTGGCTGGGAATGTCCTGGGCAAGAAAAAGAAGCAGTTTCTTTCTTCCTTTTTTTTTTAACTGCAGCCTTCCCAGCTGTAGATGTGCTGGATTGAGGAATAAGTAAGCTTTTTTTTCTAAAAAAATTATATTTTAATACAGTATAACCTTACTGAAATTTGCATTTTTAAACAAATAGGGCAAAAAGAAGTTGATTTCAGAATCTTGAAATGTAAAAGAAATGCAGTCCCGTTTCCCGCCCCCCGCCCCCGATCTAGGCCTACAGAGCTCTGAATCCTGGTCATGAATCTCAGTTATAGTTGCAAAGATCAAGTTGACATCTTTTTTTTCTTTTTTAACAGTCTGCTCATCTCTAAGATGTATAAACAAGGAGGAAAACTCTTTTTTTCAATGTTTTGCCTACTGACTTAGGCTGGTATCGTTGAATGAGAATTTGTTTGCTTTTTAAAAATACCTGAACAGAGGTCACAAACATCTCCATAATAGTACAGAAAGAACCTGGATTTCAAAAACCTTTGACTATGGAACAATCCGAAATTTTCCCTATTGTTGGCGATAAGCACCATTCATTTCCACCATCGTGGCTGAGAATGATTGGAATTGCAGTACACTACATCTAGAGCCATGTCTCCCAACCTTTAAGATGTGTGGACCTCAACTCCCAGAATTTCCCTGCCAGCATGGTAAAATAGCTACAGAATTCTGGGAGTTCAAGCGCATCTTAAAATTGCCAAGGCTGAGAAACACTGATCTATAGCAGGGGTGTTAAACTTGATTTCATTGAGGGCCACATCAGGGTTTTGTTTGACCTCAGGGGGCTGAGTAGTCATGGCTGGGGTGGCATGGCTGGGGTGGCATGGCTGGGGTGGCATGGCCGGAATGGGCAGCTCAACAGCCTGCATCTCGCATGTGGCCCTCCTGGGCTCAGTTTTCAGCTGCAACAGCCTCCTGTAGCCCTCTGCCACTGAAAACCCTTCTGAGCTCTGTTTGTTTCTGGCAGAGGGCTGCAGGAAGTTGTCACAACTGAAAACAGAGCTCAGGAGGGCTGCACATAGCCTTTTTTGCTGGTGGAGGCACTGCGGGCCGATCCTTCGCTGTTTCTAGGGCAGCCCTGTGGGCCAGATCTAAGCACCCCACAGGGCGGATCTGGTCCCATATGAGTTTGACACCCTTGATCTAAAGTGTTCTTTCTAGAGTGTTCTAATATGGCCATGTTTTGCTTCTGATCCCCCAAAGAGCTTTCTACCATAAGATCCTTTTCTTCTCTTCTCCAGCTACAATCTTCCAAGCTGTTTAAATTCAACTTAAAAAAAAAATCATGATAGCCACAACTGTGAAAAATAAAACCCTTCAGATTTATAATTCGAGAGCTGCTTCTTCCTCTTCCTTCTCCTCTTTCGTGGAGTACGCTGAGTAGCAGACGTTTACAAGAACTCATGATGTGATGCTTTCCCCCACGGGAACAGAATCAGCACTTCAGTCTGGAGACTAACAGCAACTTAGCAGGCAATCACCCCATCAGCTGTGGGGTTGAGTTAGGCAATATCAGCTTCTCTATGGTCAGAAAAGTGCAAAGCTTTACAGAGGAAAGAACTTGCTGATAAAGCTTCAAAGTGTTTCTCAGTTTGAAACGTAAAGGCTTTTTTTAAAGCAACTGCTTGAAAGAGGCTTGATATTTGTCTTTTGTAAAACAACATGCTTGGGAGAGAAAGCATTGTAGGCACTGGAGCCTACAATGCAGTGCTCCTACCTAAGCACATTTTTGAATTTCTCCCATGTATATAAATGTTTTGCCCATCTCTTTTGGCAGGAAACAAAGGTGCAGATCTCTGGAAATTTTATCATGAAAACTAAATATGGTGATAATGGAGAGTCAGATTGAATCCACGTTTAAGAAACCTTATGTAATCTGTAAGTCACATAAAGTTGATTGGCATTTCAGGACTCCTCAGTTTGATTTGTATTCTGTTTTCCATTTTATTCAAGTACTGGTTAGAACACCCTTTTATGACTTTGATTCCTCCTATGCAAAAATGTCCATTCATTTTTGTGTCTGTTTTTAAATATTTGCATCTTTGTACTTTCTCTGATGTATACATTTTTTTTTCCTATGCTTTACAATGTTAACTTTTGTTCAGTGAGTTCTTAATGCATTCATTTTTTTTATGAACAGTTGCACATGTGAGCATTCAACAGTTTGCCTGAAAATTTGGGAAGTACCCATACTGTGAATTTTTAAAAATGGCCAAGAAGAGTTTTTTGAATCTATTTCTAGGGAAATCTTGACATTCCCATCTCTCATAAAGATTAGCATCCTGGCAGTTACTTTTCAACAGCATGGAGGTAGTCATAGGCACTACTAGCTTGCTTTGAAGCTGACCATCTTTGTATGGCTCTTTTAATGGATGAATTGCATGAAATACTTATGTAAGTTTTGTTCAAAATTGTGTCTCTTGAAACGTCTCCTTTCAGGAAGTATTACATTAAAATTATTTCAAATTATATTAGATGCACATAGATTTATTCACTTATTTATAGCCTGCTTTTATTTTTTTTATAAATAACTCAAGGTGATGATCATACCTAATATTACTTTCCTCCTATTTTCTCCACAACAGAACAGCTGTCAGGGTTCCAAGTAACACCCCCAACAAAATCAAAACTCCAAGGCAAGAATCTTCTTCAAAGCAGTAATTTATTAGAGATGTCATATTGGCACATCTGGGGAAAACCCGAATCTGAGGTCCCTGTGTTTTCCCCACCCAAAACCAAAGTCAAAGGTCCATCCGCTTCCATTCCCATCTGCATCACATGGTCCAATCAGGTCTCAAGTTCAGCCAACTTCCAGTCACCCTCCCCCAGGGGCTGGTGTGATGTCCTTGAGTCCCAAGGGAAAGAATGTTGTTTATGATTACACACCCCACACCAATCTCCAATCCCCATTCCATTCCCGCAGGCTGCTCAACCTTTGCTGTGGCAGCCCTGAAGGCTTTCATCAAATATGACTCAAATTCTGTGGGGTGGGTTGGATGCAGAGAAAGAAGTACAAGATGGATCTATGGAAAGAGCAATTCAGTAGAGTTTATAGCATTCAACTTCCATATCATTCTCCACTTGAATAGATTAAGATGCCTTAGATCATCCTTATCCAATTTAATATCATCCAGATACTTCAAATCCCATGATGCTATTTTAGCTGCAGAATCGTGGGAGATGAAGTTAAACAAGTCTAGAAGACACCAACATTGTCTATACCGACCGGCAGCTTCTTTCCAGGTTTTATGACATTAATATTTAGTATCCAAATCCACCTGCTCTCTCATCCTTTTATTCAGAAATGCAAAACACACAAAGAGAACTATTTCTCTCCAGCTTTGCAGCTGTGTATGTTTGGTGGAGATGACAGGAATGTCGCCAAATGAAAAGAATGTGGGACTCTCATGCCTGCTCATTATTTGAGAAGCAACTGAAATTTTAGGTACCACAGCTTTTTATACATCACAGTAAGGAATGTCTTTTTATGTGGTTGTAAGTCAACAAACTTCATTTAGTACTTCACCTTTTTTGTCTCAACTGTGAGATTCTGAGCAAGTCACAACATAGAAAAGACAACAAACAGAAGCTTTAATGTAATACTTCCCATTGAAAAGAAACCTTGCATTGCACTGGGGCTAAAAGCCCATTGAAATAAAATAGTATTCAGATCCCTCCTAAATAAGAAAGCAGTCAAATTTCACTGTACTGTCTAGGGAAGCAGAGTTAAAAGTTGGAAGTTATTATGGAGAGAGCCATATACCTGACTCAGAGTCTTTGTACCTATCCTTATATGGAGATGGGATTCTCAAAAAGGAACCATCTGTATAACCAGATTGGACAGGCAGAATCAAATGTGGTAGGTGTTCTGACCTAGGCTTCTCAAGAGCATGAAGCAAACCAACCAAAACTCCTTTTATTAATTTATTGTGAATTCTAATCATTCACATCCAGCAAAGTCTTTCAAGGGAGGATTTACAGTCACAGTCACAGTCACAGACCTTATCTGGCTTGGAGAGCTGGCAGATCGACATCTGCAAAACTAGGCAAGGAGTCTCAGAGAGTCACGAACCAATTAAGCAAACTAATTGTCTTCTGCAAACTCCACTCCCCTTTTGCTCCTTCTTTATTTCCTCTGGGAGGGGCCGTTCATCATCCACCTGTGGCCTTACTCCCAAGTCGATCCCTGCTCTTTGTTGTCCCCTTCGTCTGGCAACTCGGTGCATGCACACACTGGGAACAGGCTCTAGCTGTTCGTCTGCATCACTGATGTCTGACTCTGAAGGCAGCTGATAACTGGCATACCGCTCTGCCCCCCTCTCAGAGCCCTCATCAGAGTCCTCATCAGAATCTTCTCCAGACTCCAGAACTGGCCCATGTTCCTCTACAAGCTTCTCACTGTCCAAATCTACTGCCACCTCTGTAGGTCACTGGCGGCCACAACAGTAGGGTAGCCCCTGATAAATCCTGGTGCCTTGCAACACAGAGCATTATAAGTAATTCCAGATTTTTTGAATTACCAGGAATCAGTGCAGCAACCCCAGGTTAGGGATGGTTCTATAATAATATATCTTCAGAATTGTCTTTGAAGGCAGCTTAAGGTAGAAAATATTGCAATGATCTGGTGATACTTTGACCTCTGTTGCCCTCTAGATATGTACATAGGCAGAAGGGACTACCATAATAAATGGTTGAAAACAGAACCTGTGAAATAATTTTGAATGGTGTCTTGGTGGCAGGGAGAAGTGAAAAAGGGATCTTTTTAAAAGATGAAGAAATATTTTTGCATCTCCTTTTATGTACCTTTGTGTTATGCTGTATGCATTTGTTTGGTCATTTTGGTGGAAAAAAACCTTGATATATTTCCTTGGGGGAAGGCTAAAAAGCCACCAAAACAACTTTTTCTTGCAAAACCTCCTAAAACAGTTGGAGTGAGGCCAAATTGCTTGCAGTTGGGAAATAAAATGTCCCCAAGCTCTGAAGACACACAACATGTTAAAAAACAGTGTAGTAGAATAATATAGAATAACAGGGTTGGAAGGGACCTTGGAGCTCCAACCTCTTCTTGAAAGCCTCCAGTGAAGGAGTACCCACAACTTCTGGAGGAAAGCCATTCCACTAATTAATTTTCTCACTGTCAGTAAATGTCTCTTTTAGTCTAGGTTGGTACTCCTTTTTTCATAATTTTGCACCCATTACTTCTTGTCCTCAGGTGCTTTGGAAAAAATGTTGACCCCCCTCTTCTCTGTGACAGCCACTCAAGTGTTGGAAGAGTGATATAATGCCATCCTCAATCTTTATTAGACTAGACGTACCTAATTTCTGCAACTGTTCATACACCTTAGCCTCCAGATCCCATATCATCTTTGTTGCTCTTTTCTACACTCTTCCTAGGGTCTAGCATCATTTTTGTATCATGGTGCCAGAACTGAACACAGTATGTGATCTTGCCATTGCAGTATAAAGTAGTACTATCACTTCACGTGATCTTGATACTATCCCTCTGTTGATGCAGCCTAGAATTGCATTGGCTTTTTTGGCAGCCGCAGCACACTGTTGGCACATACTTAACTGATTGTCCACTAAGACTACTAGATTCAACTCACAATTGCTGATCCTGGTGCCACCTATTATATATCTGTGCATTTGGTTTTTCCTTCTCCTATCTCATCTAAATCATTTATGAAAATGTTGAAGAGTATTGGATCTAAGATAGAACCTTGAGTACCCTGCTGCATCCTTCCATCCATTTAGATGTAGTTCAATTGAGAATTGCATATTAGTACAGTTGGTCATCCAGTTGTGAATCCATCTGGTGCTGATGGTAGTACTTTTCATGTAATTTCAAATATGCCTAGTCAAGCCAGATACAATTTGTTGGTCCCTATAGGGCAGTTGAAAATTCCTCTGTTCCTTGAGAATGTAGAAGTTTGATGTATACCTATCCATAAGTACAGTATAAGTAAAGTGATATAGAATATAACTATATAACAATAGCAGCAGAATAACAATATAATAATCAATTTAAAACATCTTTTAATAGCATCAGTAATGCCTACGAAAAGAAATATTCTTCTATCTTTATAAAAGTCTTGGGAGTGGAAAAGCACATTAAGAGCTTTTTTTAAAGCTCGGGAGATATATGAACTGGTGATTGGACTAGAAGACCTCCAAGGTACCTTCCAATCTGTTATTCTGTTGTTCTGAACTCCAAATAAAGTTTAGAGGAAAGTCCATTTAAAAAAATAGGAGCTAGACATAATTGCTGCATATAATGACATGTTCTTCCTAAACAAATAAACCATATTTTGGCATAGTCTCATTCACACAGCAGGCTGTCCATTTCATTCCTGGTTCCATATAACATGTTGAAGCAGAAACAACCAATGGAGTCCTTGGTGTTTCCTCATGCACTGGTGATGTTATCTAGTAGAGTAATGAAACATTCACAAGAAAACAACCAAGCTTGAAGTACATCAAGGACTTGACAGTTTAACTCCCAGCTACAAATATTTTCCTCTGTTGGAGAAAAAACCTAATTTAATTTTAGTGTAGCTGGCATGTTGTGTGGACTTGTAACATGTGTTTCTGAAGTTATTGAAAGCAAGAGTTTTATTGTAACATTTCCTTCCATGCTTAACAATCACTCAGTGTAAATAAGCATGTACTAGAAATGCACTCTAAAATTGCAGAATAAAATCCATTGGAGGGAGCATGGCAGACTGCATTCTTTTTCAGAAGAACCTTCCCTTTCCTTTAGCACTTGCTGTAGATTTGATTCTTTTTGAAATCCATTGAGCAGTCAGAGATTTTGTTTTCCCTCTTTTCCTCCGTCCCACTGAACTCATTACAGACCTTGGATCAGCACTCAGTCAAATCAACAATCTCTTCTTCCAAGAGATAGATCAAGCACTACACATCTAGAGACATAAGCTATGTTACTGTCAACTCCATCAACCTGCTTGCTTAAAATAGCTTTTCTTTCATTTACCCTGAATTTTCCATCAAAAGAAATTCACTAACTCTGAAAATCTGTTATGTTCCACATGTTCCTGCATACTAAGTTCCCATTTATTTTAGCAAAACATCGGAGCTTGCAGCTCTTGGAAGCTGCAGCTCAAGAACATCTGGAAGGGAACAGGTTCTACTTCATTTCGTTAATCTATAGTTAACTGAATTTGGAAGTAGTGGAAGAGAAACATAAACCTGAGATTCATTCATGCCACATATAAGTTTGTATTTTGAAGTCGTACCATTTCAGTTCAATCTTGTTCTAGAATTGCAGTCTGATTTTATTAGATATGTTAAAAATGGTTTGGGACTGTAGTTGATGAATTGATGACATTGGTATCTCTCCTTTCTAAACTACTGGACAATCTCCTAGAGGGAAGTAAGAACCAGTTTTTTTTTTTTACTTTTATTAAACATTTATAGGCCGCCCTTTTCCCTGAGGGGACTCAGGGCGGCTTACAATAATAGGGGAGGGAAGTGCAGGACAAAACACAAAAAGAAAATGTGAGTAAAAATAATTAGCGGTAAAACACAACATTCACTCAACATTCGGGAGGGGCGAGAGTAAAGTCTTATCCCCAGGCCTGACGGGATAGCCAGATCTTGAGGGCTGTGCGGAAGGCCTGGACGGTGGTGAGGGTGCGGATCTCCACGGGGAGATTGTTCCATAGCGTCGGAGCTGCAACTGAGAAGGCTCTCCTCCGCGTAGTCGTTAGTTATTGTTAGTTATATAGTTTAGGCTTAATATATTGTGTGAACCTGGTTTGTGCCACAAATTATTATTGAACAAACTGTGGCTTATTATGATATAGGAACGTTTCAATGGATTCTTTTTAACTCAAACACCATTTATAAATCTTTTGCAGGAACACTATATTAGCTTGGAAGCTTCACAGGATTTAAGCATTGGTATGCAATCTCTGCACATTAATAAGCTGCTTCTTGCTCTCACAGTACAGAGAAAGATAAACACAGAGAAAACAGCACAAGTTCATGCCATTAATAAACACAACTTTAGAATCAGCTTTGCTGCCTTCTTTGTAATGGTCATAATTTTGGATATATGATTTTAATCCAGCACAGCAGCTGAGCCAATTTTTATATTAAAAAATATTCTAGTATAAAACAACCCTTGCTCCCTGCTCCTACTCCTGAAGATACCAAATGAACAAAAAGATCTGGCCATCACAAAGATTTACTGATGAAACTACATCATGCTGATCAATGACTTCCCAGTAGTGTCTTATAGATGTTAAAAGGTAGTGGAGAGAGAACAGAGCCCAAGGAAGCAGGCTCAATCTCTCTTCCTCTTCCAGCATTAACTGAAATTGGTCTCAAAGAAAAGAGGAGAACCACCATAACAAATTCTTCCCACTTCCAATCCCTGACCTTGACCAGAAGAATGCCATGTTTAGTAGTAGCATCAATAGCACTCGGCTATTGAAAGATCAAGGAGCAACAGGAAAGGTAGATATATTACCCCCATCCCAAATCTGCCAGAGGTCATCCACCATCGTGATCAATGCCATTTCAGTACTATAATTGAACAAAATATAGCCAAGAACGTATATACAGTATTAGATATATTTTCTAGTTGGTTGGTTGTGAAGGAAAAAACCCCTTGATTTACCTGATTTAAGACTGCAGACTTTTATAAAAAAAAATCAGATCAGTGAATATTTGTTTTCCTAACATGACTTTCCATTTGCGTACTTCCTCTAAGTAGTGGATAATAGTTATATGAAACCCCTTTTTTAAAATCTAAGCCTTAATTCTTAGTGGTTTTCCTATTAATTAACATCTCTGTTTCTGATTTTTATATTAGAAATATCTAGTCTAATCACTTTGTGATCCATATACCAGAATTCTGTTTTAATGGTGGAAAAACAATTTTCAAAGCTCTCTGTGTGAAAGGCTATGTTGATTTAGGAGACTTTGGAGTAAGACCATCAGCAATAGCTGATGTAGATCTAGATGGTGTTGATCATTCATTATCATTGATGAAGATCTCGGTACTGTTAATCATGTTAAAACTAAATGTGCTGTATCTGAAGATGACTGGTTAGGCCAATTTGGATACAGAATGTCCTGATATATGTTGAGCAGACAGGTAGACACTGGAGTTGTTGCACTGATGGCTCTAGACTTATGCAACTCACATTTAATCTGTGCTTCTGCAGTCTGGTTTACTTCGCAAAGTTGACAGCCCTGATGAACGAGGCCATGCCAGGGAGAGCAATTTTGAGCCAGCATTTCCTGGGTGGCCATGTCTATATCAAGTGACTTCGGGGAGGCTTTTAATGTGTTTTTGTAATGTTTCTTCTGCCCTTCATGCAAATATTTTCCAGCAAAAGGGAGCTGCTCGGATATGCACCCGTGCATATAAATGATGTGGCCTGCCCACTGGATCTGTGCTTTCATTAGCAGTGTGTGGATTGATGATAGACTTGCTCTAGAAAGAATGTCAGTATCTGGTACTTTATCTCACTATCTGATACCTAATATTCTGTGAAGACAAGTCATGTGGAAATAGTTAAGCTGTCTTGCATGCCTTGGATACACATTTCACATTTCACAGGCCTAAAGAAGGATAGTCAGTACCCATGGCTCAATTTTATTGCTGCACTAGTTCTTCTATGTTCTCACATACTGCAGCATAATCTACCAAAAGCAGAACTTGCCTTTGCTAATCTTCAACTGATTTCTGTATCAATGGGTCACTAGTCGGAAGGGTGGGCTGTCAAGGTAATTGAACCGGTCCACTGCCAATAGTTTATGACTTATGATTGTGATTTGGGGTTCTGTGAATGGTCCATGCGGTGCAGGATGGTGCATCTCTAGCGTTTTAATATTGATGGTAAGTTGAAAGTTGTCACAATTTGTGGAGAATTTATCCATACTAGCATGCATCTCTGACTTTTAAGTCAGTTTCATGTCACAATTAGTAAAGAGGAAATCTCTCAGGTCAGTTTCCTTCACTTTGGTAATAGTTTCAAGTCTCCTCAAGTTGAATAGCTTCCCATCCACTCTGCAGCTGAGGGGATTCCAGCACCATTGTCCTGAAAGGCATCATTCAGCAAGTCAGTAAACAACATACCCCTCAGGGTGAGTGCAAGCACACAGGCCCAGTTAACACCATTGGTGTCTGGGAGTACCTTAGAGGATTTTCTGCCACACAGCACTCTGGCCTTCAGGCCATCATGGAAGTGGTGAATCATCTGAATGAATTTGGCAGAGCAGCCAAACTTTGATGTGATTCACTACAGGCCTTGTTGATTGACAGTATCAAATGCTTTTGTGAGATCAACAAAAGTTGTATGGCATTCACAGTTCTGCTCCCGACAAATCTCATGAAATTATTGTGTGTCAAAAATCATGTCAATGCTTAAAATCCATCAGCTACCCTCATCCGGTTCAGCTGGCTTTTTGAAGCTGTAGGCCGAGGTCTGGCCACGATCACAAGCAAACTTCTATGGGGAGCCCCAGATGAAAGCTGGGTGCCAGGTGGGACCCAAAAGTGTCCAAATTGCCCAGAAAGGACATGACATGTTTCCCCTCCATGACACTCCGGTCTAGATGGTAACAGATCTGTAAAATATCTCATCATGGACCAGACCTTCCTAACCAGTTTTGCCTATTTTGTAGTTACCTAATGAATAAGTGAAGTTTGCTCCATTTTACGAACTTTCTTGCCGCAGTTGTTAAATGAATCATTGAAGATGTGAAATTGAAGATGTGAAATTGTTAAGTGAATCTGCTTTCCCCATTCACTTTGCTTGTCAGGAGGTCACAAAAAGGTATTCACATGACCCCGGGACACTGCAATGGTCATAAACATGAGTCAGTCGCCAAGTGTCTGAATTTTGATCACATGACCATGGGATGCTGCAATGGTTGTAAGTGAGAAAAATGGCCATAAGTAATTTTTATCAGTGCCATTGTAACTTTGAACAGTTGTAACTCAATGACTCTCTGTATGCGGTTTCAGTGTCATTCACCTATTTCACTGCACCTGTTTGCTTTCCCATTTATCCGGCCTCTCAGCCTTAAACTCTGGCTTATTGATTGAAAAGGTTTGTTATCATACATAGGTTTGGTTGGTGTAGCTCTGCAAAGTCTCTCCCAGGAGCATTAGATGTCTTGCTGGGAGTTTTTATAAGCAATAATCACCCACAGGTTTGTTGGAGCAAGGGGTGTGTCTTTGTGTGTATCCCTCTTGGGGATTGCAGTCAAATCCTCTTGGGTACAGAACAGGTGAGGCGGTTAGCTGACAAGAGTTTATCCTGAAATCAAATTAATCTTTTCTGCTGGGAGACTTTATGAGGAATAAGAACTAGTGGTTTTTATGAGCAAGATCAGATGAGCTATTTTTTCACAGCATTCTGTTTTGGGTTTCATCTGCTGGGTTCAAAGTACTGTGTAAACATTACAGATTTCCCAACATTTCTCATAATCTCCCCATTCCCACTCTTTTATGGGCACAAACAAACTGGAGGCTCCCTGAGGCTAAGGGAGGCTAGTATTTTTCTAAATGCCTGCACGTCTCCTGTACTCTATGAGCTAAAATTTCTTGACACTTCCAACAAGCAATCGGGGACTTGCGAGCCTAAGAGCTTGTTCTGCAATGTGCACATAATAGCGGGAGGGGAAAACACATCCCCCTGCCCCCACATCATGTTTGTGTCAATTTTTTAAATTCATTTTTTGAAGTGCAATTTGCATGCCCAGGCAAATGGGAGCAGAACTAATGAAAAGACATATGCCTACAAAGATGCAGCATCAACAGCTACATGATGCACAGATGATACCATGTACTGTGACATCTCATTAGGGTCAGTTTTTGCAAAAGAATCTGGGAACCTAACATTATGTCAGTTGTCCTAACTGCTGGATGAATGACACACTTAAAGGCATTAATATTCAAGGGCAGCATTACTGTTGTCCTGATTTAAAAAAGAGGGGGGAAAACTTCCCTGCAAAATTATAACTTAATTATCTTGAGCAAATGGCAATATGCTGGATTAATTAGTAGTAAATTCCCAGATTAATTTGTAAGGAAGGCTTGTGGTTGGCTCTACAGCACAGTTTAGCTGACAAATCCCATTCTCCAAGCCTAGGCTGAGACTGTAACTGGTGGCTGTATACTGTATATACAGAAAAAAGACAATAAGCAGAAGGCAGAGACCACATACAGGACTGACCCATGACAGAGATGGTGTTTTTTAAATATATGACTTTAGGTTAGACTTCATATAGGACTGTAGGAATTCTGGGAGTTGAAGTCCACAAATCTTAAAGTTATGGAGTTTGAGAAACATTGCTTTAGATCAGGGGTCACCAATCTTTCAGACCTCAGGGACCACTAAATTCATAATTTTAAATCTCACGGACCACTAATATGATTTAAAAAAAAGATAAATAGTATTTAGTGCAATATAAAAAATGCAAATAATTTTTCTGTGGACCACCAAAATTTTCTCGTGGGCCACTAGTGGTCCACAGACCACCAGTTGGTGACCACTGCTTTGGATGATAGTTGTAGCCTCAGTTCATTGCTAAATAAGATTAAATTAAGAGCTGTATGTTCTGATCACCTATTTGGGTCTCTTGATTCCTGGACCAGGAAAGGGCTTGGTAGGTTTGCTGATGTATTATAAATGAAAAAAACTAATATAAAATCCACTTCTTGATAGTTTAATAGTTCATAAGCTGAGGAATAAATTGAAGAATGCATATATAAAAGTATATCTTTTTCAACTGAAAAAAGCACAATTGGCTGGATTCATGCATCCCACTAATTAATAAATCCTTCCTTACAAGATATAGTTACTGGGCTTTTATGTAGTTCAATTTTTTATCCTGGTAAGCTGCCTGGAGTCACCATTAGTAAAATGGGTGGCCATATAAATGTTCTTAATAAATACAATGAATACAATTAAGCCTTTTATTCCTAGGTAGCTTCTTGGGCAGTGATCTTGTGGAAACCAGCATAAACATTACACATCCTACTCGCCAGTGCTAGAACTAGATGTCTGCCTTCACTGATTATATCTCCATGCCCTTCATACTACAGCATTTTTCTTTTCACATTTGTAAAAGTTGAGGCAATGTCATTACCTTTCCATATTATTTGCTCTGGTCATATTAGGTTGTAGAGTCCAAGATGCAAGTTTTTATTTATTTTATTTGTTTATTAAATTTGTTTGTCATCCATACATCTCACTGCAAAATGATGACCATCATACTTTTACGCTAGTTGTGTGGTGCAACATATTTCCCTGTTTTGTTCTAAATTCAGGACTATGTATATGAAAAGAGTTCTAATCCTTAATTTTCTTTTTTTAAAGAAGTGTGTTGTAGGGGGATAAAGTGAAATCTATATTATTTTTTGGACTTCTGAAAAACTTTAAACACTTCTTTATTTCTTTCCAGTTATCTTCTGGTATCAAAACCTGATTGGCGGCAGATACCTGCTTATAATAAGTGAAAATGTTGGGTTTTTTATTTTTAATATAAAAGACATGTCCTTCATTCCTGTTGGATAGAAGCACAGATAACTACATATTTACTTTTGTCCTTAGCTACTACATTAGAGCAGATCTAGACACTGATCTCATTACAGTAAGAAAATTGAAGAGAAAATTAGGTTGCAGAGAGATGTTTAATATGGGAATAGACATTTTCTTTGATTAGACTGGCAAATTCTAGTTGCAATCTGATCTGTCCTGCATTTAACAGCCTCTCTTGGGCTCCTAGAGCCACACTGATTGCTCTCATAGCTGTGCCAGGTCACACTAGCCAACCTTCACAGGATCTCTCTTGACATCCTCAGCTTTAGAGCTGACAAGCTGAAAGGCCTCAGTCAGAACAGCTGCTCTTTTAAAGTTGTGCACAAATCCTGCATCTCTGCTGAGATTCCATCTGAGATGTTTGAAACTAACCAGCAGGAACCATAAAGCTGAAATGCTGCAAGTCTCCTATTATAGATTATTTGTCCTATAGTCAATTTATTCAAGGTCCATCCTCTGACTTCTGAATCTGCCAGAGAATTAGGGGGAAAAAATCCCTTTCGTTCCATACCGAAGCATTTTTCCAACTTGCCTAGCATGCTTTGTTTTCAGTGGCTTCTTTTGCTGCAAGACAAAATTGTTTGATGTTCCCAGCACTGTACTAGCCGGAGACAGGTTTCAGCTAGGAGGTTTTAAAATGTTTAAAATCGAGTTGTTTGATATGTCTAGATGGTGTTAGGCTAGAAAAGGTATTAAACATCCTGTATTATCTCTTTTGTGTAACACGTTCCTGCACTAAAGTGTGAAAAATCTCTTTCTCCTTTATCATATTAAGATTTTTTAGGATAATTGCTATTCTGGTACATTGCAAAATGTAAATGTATGTCAATCCACTTTAGCTAAGTAAGGCTAAGTTTGCTTCTAATGTTAAGAAGGACACACTGAACCCTTTAGTACATGGTACCTGCCTTGGCAAAGGGACACGGTGACTCAGTGGCTAAGATGCTGAGCTTGTCGATCAGAAAGATCGGCAGTTCGGCAGTTCGAATCCCTAGTGCTACGTAATAGAGTGAGTTACCGTTACTTGTCCCAGCTTCTGCCAACCTAGCAGTTCAAAAGCACGTAAAAATGCAAGTAGACCACTATGGACCACTTTGGTGGGAATGTAACAGTGTTCCCTGCACCTTCAGTGTTTAGTCATGCTGGACACAAGACCACGGAGATGTCTTCGGACAGCACTGGCTCTTCGGCTTTGAAACTGAGATAAGTACTGCCCCTTAGAGATGGGAATGACTAGCACATAAAGGCGAGGGGAACCTTTACCTTTATCTGCCCTGGTACTGACCTAGCACAACTTCCTCTATGTAAATTAGATTTATTTTTGGATTGGGTAGCAGCTCTTTAGGACACTGTGACTGTTGTTCTCTGCAGCTTTAGGAGAGATTTTTCAACTAAGTAGAAAATAATATATCTTGTAAGATATTTTCCTTTAGTCAGTTTGTCCATCCATCCACCTACCCACCCATTGCATTACTGATCTGAGGCTCTGCTTTCTATATAACATTACTGTTCTCTCTGCTTCTAATTTCCCAGTGTATATGAATATCATGTATACATCCTTATTCTTTTTTCATTTATTCAGAGTTCATTTTTACTTCTATCTGAACCCAATTCCTCCATTTCAAGTTTTGCGGGACTGCATCTCACAGTTTTGTGCAAAGACTTCTCCAGCCTCCTGACAAACTGGATAGCAAAAGTTTTCATATTTTAATCTGAGCTTGTGTGATAAATCACATTATTTATTTCAATTTCTCTAGTTTTTATAGCAGCCAGTCTTGCAAAGACATTGAATAAATTAAGTGAAAGGTATGGGTTCTGAACATTAATTCTTCAGGAAATTAATTAATTGAGCAGCCTATTCCAATATCAACATGGCTAATGTGTGTTCTGTGCTCATTAAAGTCAGTTGCTGCAATGTTTCTAATTTTGTGAAGATGCTTCTTTCTTTCCCAATTGAAACATTTCCCCATAATGCCTGCAGGAATACTAGTTCTATCAAAGGCTAAGAATATTAATGCTGTACATGAGCATTTCCAAGATCAAACCCTTCTGTTTGAAGGATGCTTTCAATACTGATTGCCTTTTTTTGGAAGTCTAAACAGTGGTTTAAGTCAGGATACAAAGTGTGGCTTGAGGACATCTGTGGCCTTCAGAACCTCCCAAATGGCTCAGGCAAGGGCATTGTCCTTTCCCCCCTGCATACACAGAATGTGAGTTTTTAAAGGATAAAATGGATGGGTGGGTGGGAGGAAAGATCTCTTAGAAATTTTGATTTAGATTGCATACCTTAAAGCTCCCAAATCCTCCCACTTTGAGCTTGATGCAACATTTGAGCATACAGAGATTTCAGATTTATGTTATAAATAAGGGGCAAGTAGTCAGAGAAATTGTGATTTTGATTCAAGCCAAAATAGTACTTCATGAAGTTGATTTGTTTTTATTACTCATAGTTAAAATCACTGTGACTACTACTTTATACCCTGACTTTTTGTTGTGGTGAATATGCACATTTACATAATGTTATGTAAAAATACATAACATTAAAACCAGTCCTAAACCATTGAGCAACTTGATGAAACTTGATGAAAGAGGCACATTATTATAGATTGTAGTTTGTCTAATTGCTGAAGGGTAACTAAAAGCAAACCCTGGACCCTTTCCAGACAAGATTCAAACTTGGTTAATGAGATAGGATTGTTTGCACTTGTGGGTGACCTCTGGCGAGCTTGATATGCGGGCAGTGCATCCATCCTGGTCTTCTTTGATCTCTCTTGGTCTTCCATAGGAACATAGGACCATTTGTTCCATTGTATGAACAGAAGGCAAGACAAATAATAATGGATGGAAACTAATCAGAAATTTACGTTCTGATGGGTGCGGCATCACTTGGGTTTTTAAAGAAAACTGTGCAATCACTTGTCTGAAATGATATAAGGTCTCCTGCTTGAGCAGAGGGCTGGACTAGAAGACCTCAAAGGTACCTTCTGGCTTTATTCTGATTGATTGATTTTTAGTTTCAAAATTTTAGGAATATTGAAATGTCACCCTTCTTGTCCATGTTTTCTACAACATATTCTGTATTGTATAAGTTCAGTGATGTTTGTTTTTGAGATAGTGAACATTTCTTAGTTACTCATTTCACTGCATTCTATATTTATCAAGCTTAAACTGTAATTTATCAATTTTTCAAGCTATTAGGTCTTCATTCTGTCTGAAATGTTATAGGGTCTTTTGCTTGAGCATGAAGTTGGACTAGAAGACCTCCAAGGTTACTATGCTAATTAATCAAGTGAGTGATCATGGTATGTTTCTGGCCTGGCTTAGGGGCTTGAGAGTGAGAGCACCATGTTACGGAGCTTCTCATCTGTTCTCCAGAGCCAGTTGCAGGTCATGTTAGTAGAAAATCCTTTTTGTCAACTGCCTTGGAACTCTACTCTCTAACTATTCCTATTGAACATCCATGTGATGCCACTGGGTGTCATAATCTGTTGGCAAAAATTCAGTACCATTAATATGCTGATGATTCCCAGTTGTACATACATCTCCTTTCTGAGATGATGAATTAATGCTACCAAGATCCTTTCCCAGTACCTGGAGATGAGGGTATAGATGGAGGAGAACAGGTTTTGGCTTAACCCTGGCAAGATAGAATTGATGTGGGTTTTGAGATCTCCCATCTGGAAGAATTTGCAGCTTGAAGTTGCAAACACAGAAGTTGCAGCTAGCCTAGAATGCAGTGGCATGGGTACTCTTTTTTGGGGGGGGATTTCTTGTTATCCCTATGTAATATTGCTGCTCTGTAAACTGCACTGGCTCCTGGTAGGCTTCTGGGTGCAATTCAATGTGCTGATCAGTCTTTTATGGCATAGGCTATTTGTGGAACTGTGTTTCTGCTGTCAGAGCTGTTAAAATGGGCCATGGTTCAGATCTTTTCTATTGAATAATGTCAACTTGTTGAACACCAGAATCATGCCTTCTCAGCAGTTGCACTTGTTGTGTGGAATATCATTCTCCCCATCCCAATACCTCCCTATCCCCAGAGATTTGGATGGCCCTAATTGTTTTAGTCTTTTGCATTAAAGATCTGGCATGAATTTGGGTCAGGTTTGAGAGGAACTCTGCTTAATAGTTAGCATTTGTCCTTGGGTACCAGGGGAGTTATATTTGGGGGGGATTGTTTGTTTTTAATTTTGTCCAGAGTTACTTGCATGTGGTCAGTGGCTGTATAAATAATAAGCACATAAGCAAAGTATATGCAATCATCTGAGACTTCCTCCTGTGGCTTGAAAAATGGCCTTAAATAACAGGAGCATCTTCAAAAGAGCTTCTCTTGCAGATTTTAATGGCTGAACAGATTTGTAACAGGAAAACTGGTCACTTAGATACTAAACTGTTCAGGGCTTCTTAAAAGTCAATACCAAAATTATAAATTGTGCCTGGTAAGCACTTAGCAACCAGCGCAGATAAAGTATTGGCAGCACCAGCTCTGTGTACCTTGCACTGGCTTGCAGATTAGCAAATGTATTTTTTATTAGCTGCCACTTTCAAACACTATTCAGGTTATAGCCTCACATAGAGCACCTTATGCCAGTCAAGAAGACCTGAGCAAGTCATAGATATCTGTAATCAGATTTGGCTGGCAGCTGGCAGTACTTTAAACATAACTATGCAAACATCCTTCTCATTGCAACCACTGCCCGTTAATTCCGTGACAGCTTAAAGCCAAGGGTCATTCCTAAAATGGAAATTTGAAAAATTCTTGAAGACCACGAGTGTGGGAGTTGTCCATTTTCAGGTCCCTCCAATTTCACCTCAATTTAAAAATACCCAAGATGTGGTTTCTCCATGGCAATGGATTCACTTGAGACTTCTCCACATTTAGATCATGATCAAGACATCCAGAGACTGGGAAAACAGAGGGGGCAGGAGAGAAAGTATGCATTGTGATATTACAGTGCAAATCTGATTCTCTACATTCCTCTGTGATGTGGTATGGATTGTTTTGGCATTATTGTGATGCCTATGGTTCTTTCCGAACAAAGAACCAGTTCCAACATGCGTGCTGAGGTGTGCACGAAGCCTGATAGTAGTTAGGACAAGTCAAGATGAAGAATATGAAATCTATAACCACTACTAATTCTGCAGTCTCAATTTAGACATTTAAATCCTCCAGAACTAGGTATATCCAAGAAGGGTAATCCAACAGTGCAGAGTGTTGGACTAACTATAAAATACGAGAGGGAACTTTACTTCTTTTCATAGTAAAGATGAGAGGAAATGGGAACACATCTCACAGGATTGTTGTGTGGGAAAAGAAGGATTAAAGGAGTTTTATGTATATTTGCCACCTTGAGTTACTTATAAAGTAATAAATATGGGATAAAAATCAAATACATAAATAAAAATATAACTCCATTGTAGCTTATGAAACTAAACTACAGATAAGAAACCTAGTGTCTCCAGATATTCTGAATGACAATCCACCCATTTCCAGACTATTGCCTCATGTTGGTTTGTTTCTTTATGATTTGGAGTTGCAAACATCTGGAGAGGACCAGTTTCCATCCTTGTATTCATTGGGGCCTGAGTGAAACCAATTAGAATGAGGACTTCATATCCTGATTAGATTAGGTAAATGGATCTGTAGAGTTGTGTGCTGTAAACTCAGCCTCTGCCCACAAGATAACTAAAACTAGCAATTGCTTTCCTTCTCAAACTCCAATGCCTACTGAAGTCCCTCACTGCCTAACTGCTTGGCTTTCACAAGCTGGGACCTAACGTTACATTAATATGCAGCAATCCAATTTGGGCAAGCATTCTTTGAGCCTGCTTGGGATAATGAAACGATTGAGACGAATCATGTATAGCCTGTATTACTCGGATTGTTTAATTAATCTATTGACCATGCATCAGCTATCTCTTCGCAATATCTAGAAAACAATAGACGGTAAATGAAAACTCTGTTAATTTTTCATTTGTAATTACAAGGCATGAATTTTACCCCCATTATGCTTCATTATGGTTCCATGTTGCAGCAGTGAGTGATAGGGACATAAATATTGATTGAACAAGGCCTGTTTGCATTTAGAAAATGATGAGCATGGAGTCATTTGAGGACCAAGCATGCTTTTTGCACTAGGAAAAAAAGGGAATGGCAGGGAAAGAGTGGAAAGAACAGAGAGGGGAACTCAGATGAGACCCTATAAATCTTAGCGGTCACTAGAACTGCCCATTCATTTGACATCTTCCAGTGAAGGAGTAGAAAGCAGAGTTGGTTGGCTGCTTCATACTGGAAGATAAAAAAAAAGTCTGTAAAGCTCTTTACAGTAATTCGCCCAGCTGCTGTGACTGGATAAAAGCATATATTCAAAATTATGACCATAACAAAGAAGGTAGCAAAGCTGGTTCTAAAATTGTGATTATCAATGGTATGAACTTGTGCTGCTTTCTCTGTGTTTATCTTTCTCTGTACTGTGAGAACAAGAAGCAGCTTATTAACGTGCAGAGATTGCATACCAATGCTTAAATCCTGCTGAAGCTTCCAAGCTAGTACGATGTTTCTGCAAAAGATTTCTAAAATAATTTCTGGGCTAAAAATCCATTGAAACAGCTGTGATGGATATCATGCTAGGCCTTGGTTTGTTAAATCATAATGGGTGGCGTAAACCAGGTTCACACAATATGTTAAGCCCTAAACTGTGGCTTACATGTAATTCAAGTGGTTGGTTGCCAGATCACGCAGATCTTCAATCAATTGCAGCAGAGAGCAATGTCTGAACTCCACCATGAGCTTCCACTCTTTCATTATACAGTGGTATTTTGGTATTCATTGTTAATTGAGGTGTGATGAGTACCAAAAATGAAGAGTACCAAATAAATTTTTCCCTTAAGGAATAATGTAGTGAGTCACAAGGCAGCTGACACAGACAAGTTCTAGCTTGTGTGTTGAGTACCAAACAAACGATGAGTTCCGGGATAAAATGTTCATGTCAAAATGCATTGAGTACCAAATTCAATTATGTTTCAAAGCAGTTGAGTACCAAGGAACCCCTGTACTTGATTCATTACTTTCTGAAATCCTTTCTTTGAATTAGGAGTAAGGAGGAGAGAAACATTCAACTCTTCTTATATATGCAGATTTGAAATAATGGCAGTGGTTTTAGGGGTTTCATTCAGCATCATGTACATAAATTTATTTTTACACAATGGCACTTTTTCCTCCTTTCCCCCTCATGTCCTCCAACGTCCTCCATTAGTCTTAGTGCTATTAAAGAACAGGAAGGTTCAGTAATGGAGAAGTGAAGTCTCTTTCACCAGTGGTGTCTCTCCCTCGGGTCAAGAACTTACGTTGAACTTTAAAAAATATTCTATTGATTTTGAAATAATAAGATAAAAACCAAAGTACATAATTATAAAAAACACATAATGAGTGCTAAAAGTAAACAAATATAAAAATATAGAGCAAAATATGTTGTTATATAAACAGCTACAATTCTATATACAACTATCTATTGCAATATTTCTAATACACTTATGTGACTATCATGTTATTAACCTACTTTACATAAATGAGTCTCATATTTCATTATATTTATCCATTTAAAATCTGTGTTTATAGGCCATCCATTCATAGTTGGCAAGTATAATCAGGTCTTCAGTCTATTGAGTAAATGGGCCCATGCATTTATCTTTCCAACATTGAAGTGTCAGTCTCTTAGCTTTAATAAGGGCACTGAGAATCCATTTATATTGTCAAGTTCAACTTCCATGTATTAGGTATATAATTCAGGATAGTATTATTCCCTGAAAATTGTAGCTTTTGTTGCACAGTCAAATTTATATAATCCAGTATGTTCTCTCAAAAATTAGTAGGTATGGGACATGGTAAACTATTATAGTTAATGGTAATTTTTTTTAGATATTTGTTATCAATCAGTTTGATATGCTGATGTTAAGAGATGAATGGAATAAAGAAATAAAGTTTTTATATTGGCTACACAACGGGAGAGTATCTTAACTTCTATACCTAGAGTATCAGTGAATTTAGACCATTTTGGTCTAGTGGTTAAGGCACCAGGCTAGAAAGCAAGAGACCATGAGTTCTAGTCCCATGTTATCCATGAAAGCCAACTGGGTAACTTTGGGTCAGCCACACACTCTCAGCCCACCTCATAAAGTTGGTGTTGTGGGGAAATTAGTAGCAGCGGCTGTGGGAGGCTCCACCCCACCCTGATGTAATGTGCACACTCTCACATTTGTGAACCGGTAGGGAAGGTAAGTGAATCCCACCGCTGAATAAAATAAATCAATCTTATGCTACAATTTATACAACAAATACTGTTTAGAATTTATTGAACTCCTTTGCATTTGTATAGAATGGGATTGTCTGGGATAGCATTTTTTGGGGGGGAGATTTAATAAGGACAATGCTTGTTTAAAACACACATTTCTATAATGTATTTAACACACATTTATGCAAAATACACATTTCTGTAATGTATTTACCCAAATCTTGGGAGAAAGTAGAGGAGAATATAAATGTGACAATAATACAAGTACTTGTATAGTTGTCTTAGTACGTAGATGGGCACTGTGGATTCTGCAGTGCTTCCTCTGGCTGGTGTGAGTCTTCATAGTCAGGTGGCAACAGTCATTTTTTTAAATGTATGACAGAAACCTTATATGGCTTTTTGACCTCTAAAAAGCTGTAACATTGTTGTTTTCCTTTTCTTTTTCTCTAGACATTCGGGCAAGGTAGTTAGGTGAACTGTTAATGTTAGTGCTTTTTTAAAAAAACACAAGTCGGCTGTATTATTTTGTGGAAGAATTATCCACATTCAGTTGATTACAGAAAGTACAGAATCTAAGAACTCTGCAACCTCAGAATTTATGCTTTTTTATAGCCATTCCATAAGCAATTAGAAGTTGCACTATCATTCAACATTGGGGAAAAATCCATACATCCAGCATGATTCAAAACAGAACCCCCAGAGGCTTATATTCAAATCAGCTCTGAGATGGGCATGTGAGTTGCTGAAATTGGAGGCTTGCATTTGACTTGACTTGGTGCTTGATGCTCTCCCCAAAACCCTTGAGGTTGCCTGTTCTGCCATCCATGTGGCTTTTCTTTGTTCGTTTTGCTTTCTTTGTCAGTGAAGGAGGAAAGAACTGTTAGTAATAATAAAAAAGTGCTGAAGCAGAGAACTGAAGCTGTGAGATTATTTGTGTATGTTTAAAAGAAAGTTATTATCCTCAAACCCTTTTGCAGCAGGGCAGCATAGCATTTGGTGCAATAAAAACCACAATGGGGCTGCAGTTTCAGAGAAGGAAGTGCAATGGGAAAAGGAATACCATGTACACACACTTGATTCGTGCAAGGTGAGTCAGAAATGACACAATGCTGTGAGCACCATCAGACTATGCACAACATATCACCAATGCATTATTTACTTCCTACTTTGAAAGGTTGTTGATACCAAGGTGTGATAATAGAATAACAGTAGAAAAGGATCTTGGAGGTCTTCTAGTTGAACCCCACTGCTCAATTAGGAAACCCTATACCATTTTGGACAAATGGTTGTCCAATCTTTTCTTTAAAACTTCCAATGTTGGGGCACCCACAACTTCTGGAGACAAGTTGTTCCACTGGATTAATTATTCTAACTGTCCTTAGTTCTAAATTGGTTCTTCCGTCCTTGATTAGTTTCCATCCATTGCTTCTAGTTCTCCTTCAGGTGCTTTGGAGAATAGATTGACCTCCTATTCTTTGTGTCAATTCCTGAGATATTAGAATTCTCCTATCGTGTCACCCATAATCCTTCTTTTCACTATAACCTTTTTTACTGCCACTTTATTGATCTTTCCTTCTCTTTCCCAACCACTCTATTTTTTAGATTGCAAATCTGCTGCAGGACTTGATGTATCCAGAAGATCAGTAAGCAAATGAAATGCCAAACTCATAAAACAAAGATAATAGTGCTTGTTGGAAAGCTTTCATGTGGAGAAATGATGGCCACAGTGTAGGACTCAAGATACATGTACTGTAACTATATTGTGGCACACTGCGTAGGGAGTCAGAAGAAGATGTACAAACTCTCCTATTAATATCATACCTCAGAGTTGTTATATGATTCTATTTGGGCTGACATCAATAGGAGGCATTCTTGAGCAGCTGCCAGAGGCCACTGCTGCTCCCATAATTCAAGGGTCATGTCAGGGAAATAGAGCAAGAAAAAAATTGTGGACAATTTCTTCTGAAACAAATTGTAGATTGTTCAAATTGTGCCAAGTATAGTCTAATCCTTCTAAGAACTTCTTGACTGATCTTGCTGACAACTTTCACTTTTAGAGGATGAAGAAAGGCCAGGAGGATCAGTTATCCTTGTCTTGATGTTAACCAGTAAGCATTTAGTTGAAAAAATGGCAGGAATGTTGGGGAAAATTGATAACACAAAACTGAAGTCCTTGGTTGTAAGAGAAACTGAAACTGTGCATAGTCAATCTTTTATATTGGATGTCAAACAAATTGATTTTAATACAAAGATTATCCCATGGCAAGAAGCTACTGTAATGGGGATGTATGGGTGTTCCTAAAGAAGGGGATAGCCAAAGCACAAATTAAGTATAATTCCAATAATGAAAAAAAGAGGAGGAGAAGCCAAAGAAGGTACAAGAAATCAGAGAAGACCCAAAAGAAAACAGAAACAAAATATAAATGAAATGGAAAGAGGGCTGTGTCACAGAGGACATGCATAGACACCCTGGGACTACCGATAGGGTTGAGAAAGCAAATAAGTTGTTTTCCCAGCAAGCTAAGAATAACAAAAGGGCTTGTAGTTTGTTTGTTTGTTTGTTTAGTGTATTTTTTGTGGGGGTGTCATTTATATGTCTTCCTAGATCTGGGCATTCAGTGACAGATTTGGCTTTCCAGTAGGAATCAATTTTAAATTTGTTTGGCAGATATTGTGCAACTGCCAGTGGGGGTTTCCTGGATTTGAGTCTTCTGGCTGATAAATGAGGAAGGTCAGCATACACCAGCAGGAGTGAGTTGTTCATACTGTTTCTGTATTCTGTCATAGTGCATTTTGTCTTTATAAAGCTGGTGGTGGTAAGTGGCTCAAAACAGGAAGCCAGCAAATCAGAGTGCTTTTAATACCACTGCTTATAATCCTCATGGTTTATAAGGGCTTGTAAAATACATTTAAAAGAATGGTGAACTTCTTTTATAGTCCTTTATTCTTTATATTCTTATATAAGAATATAAAGAACCAAGAGCCAAGGTGGCGCAGTGGTTAAATGCAGCACTGCAGGCTACTTCAGCTGACTGCAGTTCTGCAGTTCGGCTGTTCAAATCTCACCGGCTCAGGGTTGACTCAGCCTTCCATCCTTCCGAGGTGAGTAAAATGAGGACCCGGATTGTTGGGGGCAATATGTTGACGCTGTAAACCGCTTAGAGAGAGCTGAAAGCTCTATGAAGCGGTATATAAGTCTAATTGCTATATTATATTCTTTCCTCTCTGAGTTGATTGCTTGTAATCTGTGGAGGACATGTCTTTGCAATGAAGCATCCATCTTGGGAGAAGGCTGCCACTAAGGTTAACAGATTAACAGAGTTGGAAGTTAGCTTGTAGGTCATCTCTGGCCTTTGGGTGCTTAGGAGCTGAGGTGGTGCAGTGGTTAGGGTGCAGTACTGCAGGCAACTTCAGCTGACTATTATCTGCAGTTCAGCGGTTCAAATCTCACTGGCTCAAGGTTGACTCAGCCTTCCATCCTTCCGAGGTGGGTGAAATGAGGACCCAGACTGTGGGGGAAATATGCTGACTCTGTAAACTGCTTAGAGAGGGCTGAAAGCCCTATGAAGTGGTATATAAGTCTAACTGCTATTGCTATTGCTATCATCTAGTCCAACCCTCAACCCAAGCAGGAGACCCTATACCATATCTGACATATGGCAGTCCAGTCTCTTCTTGAAAGTTTCCAGTGATGAAGCTCCCACAACGTCTGAAGGCAAGCTGTTCCATTGGTTGACTGCTCTCTGTCAGAAAATTTCTCCTTATTTCCAGGTTGAATTTTTCCTTGACCAGCTTCCATGCATTATTCCTTGTCTGGCCTTTGTGTGCTTTGGAAAATAGCTTGATCAACTCCTCTCCAATCAGCAAATATCTTGCTGGTCACCAAAAGGGCAGTAAAAGTGAGGATTGTTGAGTCATTTCTCTTCCTCCCAAAGCAAAGGTAACAGGTTGGATCAGAGAGATCCATTAGGAAAGCAGTGTTTTAAAGCAGAAAATGGAAGAAGTCTTCCTTTATGAGAACAGTCTTTATCACATGGAGGAGGAGCTTTCTTTCATGTAGTTATGGTCTTTGTTCCTCCAAGACCATTTAGCTTTTGATTTCCAAGACAACAGATCTTTGCCCAACAGTCAACCCTTTCCCCTTTTCTGCTTTTGACCTTGGTAGAAGTAAGTATATTCCCATGGAATATACACCACAAGGTCAAAATGTCTACATATAACTCTGCGATCATCGCACATCCATGCATACAAACAACTAGGAAAGAGCAACATATGTGGAAAATGTACAAAGGAGAATCAAGGACTGACAGTCAGTCAGGAGTTAATTGCTGCAGTGAGGCTATATCAGGCAAAGGATCTAAGAGGAAGGGACAACTGAGATTCTCTATAGAGTTGTGAGAAAAAAGAGAAAAAGATAGTGTCAGCCTCTGCTTTGCTGCTGCTTCGACTGCCATTGAAATGGGGAGGGGGGGCATGGTATTTGGGATGGATTTACTACTTGTGCTGGAGGAAGATTCTGGAGTTATGCTGCCTGTCTCACTGCGCATGCGGAGGAGGTTTCCCGCCAAGGCCAACGACACCGACATTCCATCTTCGTGATGCCTTTCGAAGTTATCTCACACCTGACATTTGGGAGAATTATGATTGGACTGTAACTGGGATGCCAAGGGGTGGGGAATGGGTTATTCTATATATCATTCGCTTTCACGCCTAAATAATCAGTCTTCACTTTGCTACGCTTCTGATCATTTATAATTAGTAAAAGTACACTTGATTTCTAGAAATGGAGTCTCATGGTTTTCTTTCCTAATTATTCAATGGAGGAGTGCTGACAGTTAGAATTGGCTTGTGCTCTATGTACCAGCTTGCTTCTTGATAATCTGCAGGCCTTCTTGGTTTTGTTGTTACTACTTCTGGAGTGCTTCTCATTGGTGAAAACTCTGGCCCTTCAAAAGATTCAGCTTCTACCTTTTGCTCACAATCCAGTGCCCATTATTTTTCATCTTGCCCTTGCAGAAGTAGGACTTAGCCTGTTTCTTCCCTTGCATGAGAATGCATGTGGACTGAGTTCTTCTGACTCACCAAGTGGCTTTCTTAATAGGCAGCTGTAGATTCCAAATGTGCTGGAGAGGAGGAGGAGAGAAAGAGAATGGGGGCTTGCACCAAATGTTAAGCTGATTAATCTTCTTGTATGGCGCAGCACATTGGGGCAGCTTTTTTCCAAGGAGCATGCTCTCCTCCTCTCTTGAAAAGGAGGGAATACACTGCTGGGATGTGTGGAAGAGGCCATAGACTGGGAAAAATCTATAGCTAAAGAGCAATACATGAATGCACAGCCAACTTAACAAAGATATTAGGTCAAATCCAAATGGATGGTGTCAGGTTAGGCAAAGCTCTATGACTTGAGGCTCATAAAAGTAAGTCTGATGTTGATTATTTCACAGCCTTGGCGGTGGCAATCAGAAATGTGAAAGAAGAGAAACATTACTTATAACAGTATAGTAATGTCCTCTCTTTTTGAATCTGGTAAGCACATTTTGGTTGTTTTAAGAACAAATTGAGGGCCTTCTCACAAAATGGCTACTGTGGTAGGGCTTTGCCAGTTTACAAATAGCTGCCATCTACAGTATAGTATGTCACAAGTTACACATTTAATAACAGCTAAACTAGTGAAAGGGGCTCCTATCATCTCATCTCAATGTCTCAGCATGTATTGATATAACTTTTTCTTTTTTATGTGGGGATAAATACACTTATATACAAACCACTAGCTAATAAAAGCCTGATGTTTTTATTGTCTAAAAGTGCTTATGCAAGCACATGTGAAGCCCAAAGCCTTATTGGAAATACAGATATAGCTGGAAGTTGATGCGTTGCTTTCCAGCAACTCAGCATTTGATGTCTGTTTTGTTTTTTAAATTACTATGTTTTAAAACTCAGGTAGGGCAGGACGTTTGAGACCAAGGGAGGCTAGAAGCACGCTGGTGACCCCAATTTGGGTATATGGAAGGGAAAATAAACGAGGTAGATGAATTTGCCATTTTAATCAACAGCTGTGCATTTATTTATTCATTAAGTTTGTATTCAGTCTTTATACTAAATGGTGCCTAAGGGGATAAAGGACAATAATATAAATCTGGTGACTTTTTGAATGGCACTTGATCTCTGATATTTTTAATTAAATGGAATTTAGACAGAATGCCCTGATAAAATATCAACCATCAAATAGTGATTTTAATTTGCCTGTTTATGAAAACATTTATATGCCAGTCAATGACTGTGATGCATATTGTGCTAAAGCTTATTGGTGTATTATGTTCCATTTGTTAGCTTATTCATTGGCCTTTCTTTACTGTTTAATATATTTTACACCAACACATACAGAGTCCATTGTGTATATGTTTGGAGACTATTTCCATTTCCTGAAGAAGAACATGCAATCATCTTCACCCATAGGTCATGGGTGATTGTAGATCACCGGATATCTAGACATATTACTATTAGTTTATTGTGTTTGCCTTAAAGTTGTCAAAAGTTAGCTGGATTCACAGCTAACTTTTGACCACCATCTCTCAGCTGTGACCAGGGGGGCATTTGCCCAGGTTCGCCTGGTGCGCCAGTTGCGGCCCTACCTGAATCGGGAGGCCCTCACAACAGTCACTTGAGCCCTTGTGATCTCTAGGCTGGAATACTGTAATGTGCTCTACATGGGGCTGCCCTTGAAGAGCATCCGAAGACTTCAGCTAGTCCAGAATGCGGCCGCGCGAGTGATCGTGGGCACACCACGGTTCGCCCACACAACACCGATCCTCCGTGAGCTGCACTGGCTACCTGTTGATCTCCGGGTGCACTTCAAGGTCCTACTCACCACCTATAAAGCGCTCCATGGTAGTGGATCTGGCTATTTGAGAGACCGCCTTCTGCCAATTACCTCCCTGCGTCCCATCAGATCGCATAGAGTTGGCCTCCTCCGTATTCCATCTGCCAGTCAGTGCCGACTGGCGACTACTCGGAGGAGAGCCTTCTCTGTTGCGGCTCCGACACTATGGAACAATCTCCCCGTGGAGATTCGTACCCTCACCACCGTCCAGGCCTTCCGCACAGCCCTCAAGAACTGGCTAGCCCGTCAGGCCTGGGGATAATCTTATTTTCGCCCCTCCCGAATGCTGAGTGAATGTTGAGTTTTATTGTCTAATTTACTTTGTGCACATTTCTTTTTGGTATTGTCCTACACTCCCCTTCCTTTTTTGATTGTAAGCCGCCCTGAGTCCCCTCAGGGAAAAGGGCGGCCTATAAATAAATAAATCTACAATCTACAAATCTACATCTACAAAGTTCCTAGTGGACAGATATCTCTTTCCATACATGCACATGCACCAGTTTAATCCTGACCAATCAGTTTAAATCCAATGCAACTACACTAGCAGTCATTATAATTCTAGAAGCTTGTTGTTCCATAAACCCCGTCTGCCCTCTTTTTGGCCATTGTTGGCCCCCTTAGAGCTCCGACATCGCAGTGCTGTAGTGATAGTACAAGTTGCAGCCAGCAAAATAACCCTCTGGGGATCAAGATTCAGAACTTCTCCATCTGTTCGCTACTTTTCAGTAGTGTACAGCTTTTTATGTCCCTGTGCTGTGGACGTTTTGCCTCCATCCTTTCTCCTGAGGAGGTGTAAATGTTTCAAATCAAATTGTTTTGAATTCAAACCACCCCTCGTTGAGTGTCCAAGCCAATCTTAAGGGTGAAATGCCCCTCTTTGAACCCGAAGTTGATGGTTTGTGTGCAAAGCAGGACCTTTTGAGCCTTTGAAGTGTTTTGCATTTGCCGTAGTGCTTCATAGTTGAAACAGAGCTGTTTTGAGCTTGAAACACTTCCAGAAGGCTTGAAATAGCCCATTTTGCATCGACGCAGCTGTTTTGCACTCCAAAAGGAGATGTTTTGAATTCAAAATGGTCTGAGTCAAAACATTTTGAACACCAATAATATATTTCCAGATCCTCTTAGCGTCTTTTTCCTCCAGTTCAGTACCATCTCCTATCTGTGGTGGCGCAGTGGTTAAGTGCAGCACTGCAGGCTACTGCTAGATCAGCAGGTCAGCGGTTCAAATCTCACCGGCTCAGGGTTGACTCAGCCTTCCATCCTTCCGAGGTGGGTAAAATGAGGACCCAGATTGTTGGGGGCAATATGCTGACTCTCTGTAAACCGCTTAGAGAGGCCTGAAAGGCCTATGAAGCGGTATATAAGTCTACTGCTATTGTTGCTTTCTTAAGTGCTTGTTTTGCAGATTTTTGACTATTTTAATCCTGGTTTTTTCCCCCACCCTGAGTTTCTCCTAGCACTCCTCTTTTACTGCCGTGTATGAACTATATTGCCTATCCTCGTGTTAACCACTGTGACATTTCCTATTAGCCTTTTTTTTATCTCTATTGCTGATCTTTTCTCTCTTTCCCTCGGGCTTCGTCTTCTATTTTCCATCTCATCAGGTTTCTTGTTCTGAGGGTTTTGCTACATGTGACATTCATGTGATTGCTAATCACACATCATTCTGGTTTTTTAAAATTAAAGATCAGGCATCAAAAGGCAGAAAGTAAGATTTAAACCTTTGCTCCCAACAGCAATCTTAATAAATATTTTTTTTTGCTACAATTAACAGTAAGAAAAAAGTCCAGTGGGAAAAAGTCTTGCAATGGGCTGTAGTAGGAGATTTTTCACCCAAAAGCAATGTATTAATTTACTGAGTAAAATATTTATAATCCACATATATATATATATATATATATATTAGGGCAGGAATATGATGATTTTAAAAAGGTTCCAATAAAAGTTGAAAGTTTAATAGAAGTTTAAATGGTTCGCAGTCCACATAAATGTATCTTTCCTTTCCCAAATTCAGCTACTCACCAGAATTTTATGCTTCCTTCCACACCCCAGTTCTTAGGGGAAAATATATACACTTCCATTTCAATCAAACATTATAAAATTTGAAAGCCTTATAAAAATCACAAAGCTATTAAGTTTCAGTGCTTATTTTTTTATTTCATGAGTACAGGTAGTCCTCAACTTATGACCACAATTGAGCCCAAATTTCTGTTGCTAAGTGAGACATTTGTTAAGTGAATCACTGCAGTTCTTAAATTAGTAACACGGTTTCCCCATTGACTTTGCTTGTCAGAAGGTCACAAAGTGAGATCACATGACCCTGGAACACTGCAACCGTCATAAATGTGAGTCAACTGTCAATCATCCAAATGTAAATCATATGACCATGGGGATGCCACAAAGGTCATAAGTGTGAAAAATGGTCATAAGTCACTTTTTCAGTGCCATTGTAACTTTGAATGGTCACTAAATGAACTATTGTAAGGACTACCTGTAATACAATGTAAGAAAATGTTGAGAATGAACAACAATAAAAAACCTGAATAGAAAAAAAAATGGTTTCATTGATTGCTAGTCTACTTCCTGGTCCAATTCAAGGTGTTGGTTATCACCTTTAAAGCCCTTCATGGATGGGATCAGATCATCTGAGGGACTAGCTCTCCTAGCCTGCCCCATTTAACCTGCCAGAAAAGCATGGTACCTGTTTCAATGTATCATTTACCCCCCCAAAAATAGGTTAGCTCCATCCCAGAAGTTCCTCAAGACCTGGTTGGTCACTGGGCCTGGTGCTCCCAATAAACCAGATACATGTTTAGGTGTCTCCACTGTGGAAGTGAAAATACTTATTCTCTCTTTCCCTGGGGTTTATACATATTGTAATTAATTTCTAAATTTTAATGCTGATTTTTAAAATTTGTAAATGTTTTTATTTTTATCTATGTACTGAGCATGGTGGTGCAGTGGTTAGAGTGTAGGCTACTTCTGCTGACAGCATTTTGGCAGGTTGAATCTCACCAGACTTAAGGTCGACTCAACCGTCCATCCTTCCGAGGTGGGTAAAATGAGGACCCAAATTGTTGGGGACAATAGGCTGACTCTGTAAACTACTTAGAGAGGGCTGTAAAACACTGTGAAGTGGTATGTAAGTCTAAGTGCTATTACTATTAATTATTTGACTATTGTAGGCTATAATAATTCCTTGTGAGATAGGTGGCTGTTCTGACTCTCCTCCTCCGTCCAGGAATGAACGCCACAAACAAACGTAAATAAGAATACTTTTAATCAGTGCAGACTCTCATTGGCTGCAAGCCCAAAATAAACAAAGAGATAAGCACTCTGGCAGCAAGCAAATAAGCTCTCACAGCAAACCACTTCTCCAAGTTGGTTTCTCTGAATCGTGAACATTGACTTCTGCAAAAGGGTGTGACACAAGCAGTCTCTTTTATAATCAGGAGAGGATCTTAATAAGCATCAGCTAAACGTAATCATCTCCTACAATTACTCAGTTGTTCTTGCCGCTGAGTAGCCCTTCAATGGCATGAATCCCGAAACAACTCACAAGTGTTTTCCGGAACACTCCCTCTGATCCAAGGCTCTGCCGCCACCTGGTGTGGCCAACCAGTCTCTCCTCGCCCTGCTCGGAGTTGGCACCCTGTCCAGGGTCCTCCACCTCCTCCAGGGCCGACTCATAAGGCCCTTCGCTGTCGGAGTCTGGTGGCAGCTCCAATGGCTCCTGCCGGGCCAGGTGGCTATATAAATTTGATTAGTAAATAAATAAATACAATTCCTGCCAGAGGGTTTGAATCCTTGTCAAGAGAAAGTCAATCTTTCTACAGACACTATCAGCTGAAGTACAAAGGCAATTTTACTTTAGGGAGAGTTTTGGTGTCAAGTTGAGACTCTGGAGTGAGTGGGAGTGTAATTTATATCTGTCTCCATTTTTCTCCTTTTCCTTCTCCTCTCCAAGGGAGAGGAAGGGAGGCCCAGGCCAGTATGATTTTCAGCCCTCTTACTCAACAGTAACTGTAACTAGATTCTGTGGACCTTATAAATTTGCTTAGGACTACAGCTTTATAGTTGTGTTCTAAATATATTTGGACCATTTTCTGGATTCTATTCGATAGCAATTGCCTTTTTTACCTCAGGGGATCTGTAAATACAATACTTGCAGGAATTGTTTATGAGAATGGAAATTGTGCCAAGATAGATCAAGGATGGACTGTGAGTTCTATAGCCATGTCCTCAGAGGAGGGATGTGTGTGAAATGAGAAATATTTCCTGTTTCAACCCCCGAGTGAACCAGCACCTTATGGAAGTTATGGGACCCATTTTAGATTAGTCACAGTTTAGCAAAACTTAAAACTTGGATCGTTAACTTATCTCAGGATGTGACTGAACAAATTCCAGATGGCGAGTAAAGCTGTAGACATTGCTTCTTCTCCTGCACTGGCTCCCAGCATTGTGTTTTCCATAGGTTTGCCCCAGTGGTGGGATTGAAATAATTTAACAACTGGTTCTCTGACCTGAACTGCTCAGAAAGTTAACAACCGGTTCTCCCGAAGTGGTGCGAATTGGATGAATCCCACCACTGGTTTGCCCAATCTTTCTTCTAGCGCCTCTCTCCCTCCCTTTTCTCAGCTACTGATATCCTTATCTTTTTCTCTGCTTCCCTCCTTCTCAACTAGGTTTGCTTGGATCAGCACAGCCCTGTGTCATTCTGCACAAAGACAAAACATTTAATATTTGCTTCATTTAGGGCGCAGACCATTTGAAAAAGTCTGTTGTGTGTGTGGAATTATTCGTGTATGGAATATTTTGCAGCCTTACAGATTATGCAACTTAATCCTCATTTCCATTTACTGGGTTTTTGAAGGACAAACAAAACTTAGAATACTTTTAATATTTTCAGCTAAAATTGAATGGCCTTTGGTTATATAATCTCCCTCTCTAAAAGTGGAGAGATTTTGTAAAAATACACAGTTGAATATGGCACACACCATTTTTGCTCAATTATCAGTACATCTGTTTTCATGGCTTAGATAAAGGTAGATAAACATTGCATTTTGCTAAAAGTGAAAAAAACTACATCTTCAGTGAACTATGGAACCATGCCAGTTAGAAATCACTATGTTTCATAATTAACACATTAAACTTCTCTGTGGAGCTCAGTAAACACCAAGGACTCCACAGTTCAACCTGGAGCTACATATATTCTCTTCTATTCACTTTTCTATTTGAACAGAAACAATATATATCCACAATAGACTGAAAAAGAACCACATTATTAGTAAAGCTGCACTTTTATGAACTTGTTACCTGGCTATCAAATTGTGCCTTGGATATTATAAGTTACCTTGAGAAGATTGCAGTCTTGAAAGGTCACTAATAAATGCTCTGACATATAATGAAATTTATGCTGCATTGTTGTGCTCACTTAAAGCTTGAAGGCAAGCTTCACTGATATATATACAGGATTTATCAATGAAGGCCTGTTCAGGCAAATGAGTGAGCAGACAAAATGATAAGGCTATGCAGCCTGACTTCAGATTCACCCTGCAATCATGTCTCTTTTTGTTCCTTTTAAATGCAATCTGTTCAAATGGGACCTGTAATTTTAATGGAGATTTTACTCGGTGCAGTGCAACTAAATGAGAAGGTTCCCCCTTAGGGAGGATTTGTATGTGTAGTTGCAGTGGTTCAATTTCAGGAACATAGACCTTTTCCAGAGTTGAGAGCAACACTTGGCTTCTGATTGATGTGCTAGGGCCAAAATGATATGGGTAAGATCAGGACAAGAACTAGATTTAATATAATTAAAATTACGTATCGTTCATGCATCATGTATTTAATCATTTTCTCTTCTGCTACCAATTTTAATTTGGTAACAACTTTTGAAGATCTCTTGGGGCCATACCCAAGACTTTGGAGATGTATTTTGTTCATCTGTGTTCTACCTGATTTCAATATGTCACATGCTTGGATATAACAGTGATTAAATGAACAGTCTTTCTCAATATAAGAGCTTCATCTTATTTATGCCATTGCAGTGATAATGAATGTACTATAATTGAGAACAATGTACACTTCCATATTTGTGTTTATGAACTATTTCATCTGTAACTATTCTCCTATATGAACTTATTTGTTTCCAGAAAATGGTCAGAAACAAGATAGTTTTCAAGGAGTGGACTTTAAACAGATCAGGTCAGTATCATACAATCAAAGCCCCATTCAGAATAACAGAGTTGGAAGGGACCTTGGAGGTCTTCTAGTCCAACCCCTGCTCAGGCAGAAACCCTATGCCATTTCAGACAAATGGTTGTCCAATCTCTTCTTAAAGTGGTGGGACTCCTCTCTGGAGGTGGGTGGGTGGAGATGAGCCTGCCTATTGAGATGAGTTGGAACGGTTGCTTTCGTGGTGTGGAGACAATAATTTGGTCCTTAACACCAATAAGACC
The DNA here is from genome assembly GCF_051295495.1 of Thamnophis sirtalis. NCBI lineage: Eukaryota > Metazoa > Chordata > Lepidosauria > Squamata > Natricidae > Thamnophis > Thamnophis sirtalis. The sequence continues at coordinate 52,166,073 of NW_028261386.1, forward strand.
AAGGAGCTTATAGTGGGCTACAGAAAGAATAGGTCAGACACCCAGCTTTTGGTTATCAATGGAGACCAAGTAGAGCAAGTGGCCAGTTTTAAGTTTTTGGATGTTGTCCTAAAGGCAGACACCCCCCTCCAGTATCTCAAGCAACAGCCCATATAAAACAAAGTCTACAGAGTAGGAGCAAACTTACAGGGCAAGGACCAGGATTTGAAGTCTTGTCCACCCAGCCAATCTGTAGTCCCACAAGGCAAAGGCAAAGCACAAGACAAAAAGCAGTCCTGGGGCAAAGACAAGGTACAATACAAAAAGCAATTTTCAAGGCAAGGCAAAGCAAAAGGCAAAAAGCAGTCCTCATGGTAAGGGCAGGGTACAAGACAAAAGGCAGAAGGCAGTTCTCAAGGCTAGGCAAAGCAAAAGGCGAAAAGCATGAGTCAAAGCCGGGGAGTGTAAGCCAAAATAAACAATTGTTCTTGGAAAATTCATCAAAGCTTCTGCTTAAGTCAATCTACTCTAGGTGTTTCCCATGAGGAGAGATGAGGTGACCTTCTCCTGAGTAGCCTTCCAGCCCTTCTCTGACCTTCCTACACTCCACTCTCTGTGCTCTTGGATCAAGTGGGGGAGAAAGCTGTTTCTCATCAGAGGAGATCTGCTGCCTATCAGCACCACAGTCTGTCAGCAGTCAATCCTCCCTTTTGTCTATGAGGGTAGACAGCTGTCCATCTGTTCAACCATTTTCTCCAATGCTGAGGGCCCTGAGACAGCATCATCCTCAGCCCCTGGACTCTTCAAACATGCCAAGGGAGGCATGCCATTCCCATCAGATGGTCTTGGTTCCAATTTCTCCTCCTCCTCCGAACCGGGCTTTGATGGGGTTATGACAGAAATAGAAAGCAAAACTCACTTTCTTGAAGCATTAAAGATGTTACGTAGCTGGGTAATGAAACATCTGCAAGAAAACAAGCATCCTGCACTTGTGGCCTACATTCCATTACAGATCATAATCAAGTGATGGCAATGTTGGGAATGGCCCCTAGTGACAGCTGATGAAAAGTATTTTTAATAGCACTTCTTATTTTAGGGGACAGGGTATTGCTAGCCTTTGCTGCATTGCATCCAAAAGGAATTGTCAGCAACACCCAAATTCTCTTGTGGACTGCTTAAATTGTGTTCCAATTCATGACCAATTAAAATCTGTTGCTTCATTATCACAGGCACTTCAATATGCTCTTAGACAAACAGCAATAGAGGACAATCGTTCAATTATCTTGTCCTTGTTAAAAACAAGGGATTTTGATTTGAATTTTCTAGCCATTGTAACACCTGTAAAGAATCTGGGCTGTTACCCTTTTTTTCTGAAGATTGATTCAGAATTTCATAGCTATGAACAAAGCCATATATCCTATTTTTTCCCTGTTGCCAATCCTAGTATGATCCTATCTGAAATTCTGCCAGATGGAACCTTTTTTCATTCTGGTGGACTGGTGCTCAGCTTCCTTCTTTACATCTGTACCCCTGGATTTTCCATTTTTAGTTGTCTTTACCTGGAGATTAGTATGCATTTACCTGTATTCCCCAAGGATATTATGAAAGTAGTGCGCAGAATACTGTGCTATGTGGTTTGGGGTTGAAATAGTAAGGTTTTATATTTGGTTGTTTTCCTGCAAACCTTTCATTGCTAGGTTAGGTGACACAATCAGTGCATGAGAGGTTTGCATTTGCTGAATCTTTTCTCCTTCCTCTTCTCCCTCTCTCTCCCTCCTTCCATTTACCAATGCATATTAATTGCCTGCCTGCCTGCCTATTCATTCATCCATCCATCCATCCATCCATCCATCCATCCATCCATCCATCCATCCATCCATCCATCCATCCATCCATCCATCCATCCATCTATCTATCTATCTATCTATCTATCTATCTATCTATCTATCTGCATACATTCTCTCACCCACATTATAGTAGCTTGCTCTGCCAGTCTTATGATTTATTCCTTAATAGTTTCTTATTTCTTTTCTATTTCTGATTTCAAGATCAGAGAATATCAAGAACAATCAACACCTTATTTCTGAATTTGTACAACAGGAGCCTAAAGATACATCATGGGTGTTAAACTTGCCATGTCATGTTGATGTCACATGACACATTACAATGGTTTTTTTGCCCTTGCTGAGGATGTGGCAAGCGCATGACACATCTGGCCTCAGGGTTGCCAGTTTGACACCTGCTTTACTGGATCTTCAAAACCTAGAAAAATGGCTTATGGATTACCCTAACATAAGATCTGTCTTGGTAATAATTGGAGTAAAGTGCTTGACCAACATCCACAGTCTGAAATCCTTACTATTTTGCATATTATTTTTTGAGAAGATGAGATAGTCTTGTAGTTTAAATTAGGATAACCAACTGATCAGTAAAGGTACTTCACTATCCTGATTTCAGAACTGCCCAAAATGCTTATTTATTATCAGGACTGTGTGATAAAGTTGATTTCTAACTAAATAGTTTCATCTAAATAGACTCTTTGTTGATTCGAAGAAATAAATGTCCTGACTAGATGGCTTGTTTTAGCAAAGTGCTTTTGAATCCGTGGAGATTGACTGAGATTGAAACAGATATGATATGTGAATGATGTTCTTCAGAAACAGACAGGCAGAATGCTTGTTATGTACCAATTCCCTGAAATCCATACAAAATGTTCACATAAAATTATAATTGATGCCTTTTTCATTGATTGCAGTAGGAGTTTTAAAAAAACCAAATTATCTCTGGGTCAACCTGTGCTGGATAGTTACCATCGTGCTCTGACTGAGCCCTTGGTAGATTAAAGGAACTCCCAGCAGGAAGACAAAAAATGATAGAAGACAGATCTGGCCCTGAAAGCAGGCTCTTTTAAGTTTGTATCAAATCACAGGAAAGGTGAAATGAATGATGCCATCATATCATTGTGGCTGTGAACTTTTCCCTCTTTCACGTTTACTTTTCTGTTTTGACATTGGAGAGTCCAACAATAAAGCTGAATGAAAAGCTGTTTGAAAAGAAGGTGGCAATGATGGTAAGGAACACATTGTGCTTTGCAGGAATAGATGAGCTTTGAAATCACCTTCTATTCTCTAAGTACTGCTTCAGAGCCAAGGAAATTGAGATGGATTATTCTTAATCTTTCCTCTTTAAATCACCAAACTCCAAAAGATCTAATTTGATCCCAGCGAGAGCAGCTGCATTGTCCTGACTCTAAATAGCTTTGCCTGCACTTAGACACACACCATTTCCTTTTCAAGGACCAGTGTTCACATCAGGCAATTACAAATACACCTCATAACACATTATTGAGACACATAGCCTGCAAATACAACTTTAAAAAGAATCATGGTGCATAGCACTCGCCACGGCCCACACACAATGATTATAGGGAAGTTGCTAGCCTCTGACTTTTGCCTTTCTTTGGGCAATGTGTCAATGTTATGGGGGAACTTGACAGACTTGTTGTGAGGTTTATTGACAGTAAGTGCATATATTAATACCTCAAATAGGTAAAAAGAAGTCTCTAAATCTTAAAAGATATACAGTCCTATTCAAGTGCACCCGAAAGTATATAATCCCAAAGATTTAAATAGGATTTACACTCTGGTAAATGTACATAAAATTGAAGTTTAAGTCATGCTTCAAATAAATGGGTTGAAGTAACCTAATGTAAATCACACTGAAAAAAAAATCAATTGAACTCTTTGGGGAATTAGCACTGCAATGTTTTATTTGCTAGACATAGATGCATATAAAACCACATGCTATTGTTTTTTTTAAACATTTATTTAAATGATTAACCCAGTTTCTATCTCATAGCAGTAATTCTCCCACCTGTCTCATCCATGGGGATACCTGTTGGAGAAAAGGATGGATGTCCCTTAAATTGATAAAGATGGTTTAAAAAGTCTTGGGAGATTGGGGGAAAAACCCAGAGTGATTGAGTCTAGGTCTAGAATAATTAGCCATGGTCAGTTCAGTATGTCCATCTCACCATCACCGTCATTTCAGGACAATTCCACATGGCCAACTCGCCATAGGGATAATGCGCAGTGGGTGGCTGGAGGGAGAGTTGGGCAGGCAGTCAAGGCAGCAGGTGGGCAGAGTGCAGCAGTGGCCAGGGACATCCCATTTTCACACACACCGCTATTGCCGCCACTGCTGCCATGCTAAGCTCTGGACCGAAGAAGCCGGGGATGGCAGCATGGTATTAATGAAAATGGGATGCAAACAAACATGTTTGTTTTGAAATCTGATTCTAAGTTAGTCTCTGTGTATGAACAAACTATTTTAATGTATCTTTTTTATACTGATTGCTCATTTTCATATTCAATTTACATTAAATCAATTTACCATTGTTTTTTCATACATTCTTCTTGGTGTAGGTACAAACTAGTTTTATGTCTTCTTTTATGTTTTCTTTTTATATTATGTTTACAATTTTTTTGCTTTGCTCTTTCACAAAATGCTTACTTAATATTTCCAAAGGAGCCAGTATGAGGGATACTGTATGTATGAACATACAACTGCTTCATATTAGCAGTATGCAATGCTGTACGATAAACCCTTGATTTTTATGTACCATACAGGGTGAAGCTGCATATACTACTCCTGAATATCCATTAAATCTGGAAGCCCTTTTTGCATCTCTGTAATGACATCTTTTGTGTTGTGTTATGCTATTTACATGACAATGTTATTATGCAAATGATGTAAATTGACATAAATGACTTAAACATAAGTGATTTCTTCAGACTACGCTGGAATCATTTGAGGATGGGTATGTCTGAAGTTCTCTAAATGAGGCTTATTAAATGGGGTTTTTCATTGCTATATGTACTGTATTGTACTTCTGGCAGGTAGGTGGAATAGACAATTATAAAGATAAAGCCTTTGATTTCATTCAACCTAATACAAATTTAATTACCGCACAAGAATTAATGTAACTACAGGACACCTATGTCTGTGTTCTGCAATAGAGTAGGAGATAGATCCTAAGGTTCTCTAAATAGGCTACTATCATTAAAGAAGTGGACTTTGGATTTATTAGTGGTGGTAGTACAGAAGAAATTTGCTGATCTGGATAGTTTGGGACTTGTAGACTTGCGACTTGTGAAAGTAGCCTCCCTCTTATTCATAGGACAATAGTGGACTGAAATCTCTTTCTTGAATCTTTGTTGTAAAGTGCAAACTCATTGTCAGTTAAACATGCCATTATAGGAGATATGTACTATAGATACCTTTCATGGCAGGCCATATACTATAAAAATTTTCTTCACTTAAAAAATGCAGAGAAAGTTATTGGATCTGTATGTGGTTTGAAGAATTAGGCAATCTTATTTTTAATGTTTTTTTTTAACAAGCCTTGCTACGATATTGTGGTGCTGAAAATTCTGTGTATGTTCTTTATGGAGCAGATTCATTAATTCTGTTGGTCAGCATGATAAAAAGTTCCCCAGATTTGTACTTCAAAAATCTGGACAGGCAATAGATGACAGAAAAGATATTTAGAAAACTCCCTTCTAGTTTGCATTTGAGTGTCAAAAACCCATTGATTGCTCTGCGTGACATTATAAATTTCATTGCAAAAGGTGTGATATCTCCTATTCATCTCTTTCTGTATGTCCTTCCCTAAAAAGATGTGGCAGAATGACTAATTTGTTTTAAAATGACAATAGGAGACTTCATAGAGAAGTAAATTTAAATTTAGTTTTTAACATCTAATTTATTTATATTTTCTGTTTTGAAAAATTAAAACGAGCATTTCTTTTAGTGAAAGCAGGCAATGCCTGAGTCAGAAAAGCAAGGTGAACCTTTAGAAATACTCTTCTCTATTTGCAATTCTTTTTTTTAAAGTAAATAATTGATTTTTCCCCCCAAAAGGTGCTTTTTCAAGAGGCAACTGGACCTTCTTGTTTTTCTTTGAAGACATTTCACTTCTCATCCCTGAAGCTTCTTCAGAGCTAAAGAACATCTTCAAAGAAAAACAAGAAACTCCAGTTGCCTCTTGAAAAAGCACCTTTGGGACAACTGTGACCTGGATGACTCCAATAGACATTTAGCTATGCAATTGAATAATTTATTATTTAGTGTCTTTCCAGATGATAAAATGGGCCCTCTTTGCATTTGGATCACTCTGTAGGTTTCTCTTCCGAGCTAACATGGTAAGGTAAAAATCACACACAAAGGAGGGGGGGAGGAGTAAGTGAAAAAGCCTAATTGCTTCAGCAGAGCAGAGCAGAGCTGTTGTAAGACTGTGTTTCTATCTCAATGATCCCAAGGAGGAGAATCTCCATAGCCAATTATGCAATGTAGTCTCTTCTCAAATCATTTATACAACACACCTTCCCACCAATAAAATTATCTAAGTTAGTACTTACGGAAGGGGGAGGGGTAGTATTTTGTTCTCCAAAACAATTGAGATTGCATGCCACATCCATTGCTACAAGAGAGAATGTATGTCTCAATGTCATCGTTTTAAACTTATAAATATTAAAAGAGCAGCATCTGTGCTGGGATTCAGTTTGATACAAGTCAGAATAAGGAAGTTGGGAAGTAGAAATGCAGCAAGGTAGCAATTATGGCAATGGCTTGTGGCTGCTGAAGCCTCCTGGCATCCTGCTTTGGAATTCACAATAAAACATCTGTAAGGAGCAAGAGGCTTTGCCTGTAAAGAAAATACAAGCCATGGATAGTGGATAAAATGGAGATGATACATCTTAAACAGAGAGTCTCCTGTAACATGTTGAGGTATTGCTTGGTTATGAGTGACAACCTGGACTTCCATATGTGATGGTCATGAGCTGGAAGCGGCTGCTATTCAACACAAGGGGAGAGGAATGTTAGTCTATGGTTGCAAAAAATCAGTTGCCTGCTTAACCAATTTTATTAGTGCTAAACCAGTGGTGGGTTCTGGCTCCCATTGCAACTGGTATGCTGCAAATAGAGTTACTGTAAGGAGAGTGGGCAGGCGGGCGAGCGGGCCCTCTGGAGCACCATACTGGAACAGAGCCTGGTGCTCCCAGCAGGCACTGGTACACCTGTACCGGGTCGTACCGGTCGTATCCCACCACTGTGCTAAACATTTTATTAAAATGTTAGTTGGAAAAAGTGTTATCAAATCCCTAATTATTTGCCTACAGGTAAAGAGATTTCTATTCTTATAAGGGGAAATAGATGATGTTAACCTTTAATGTTATATTTTGTTCTCCAAAACAATTGAGATTGCATGCCATGTCCATTGCTACAAGAGAGAATGTTATGTCTGTATGTCATTGCTTTAAACTTATAAATATTAAAGAGCAGCAACACTTGCATAACGGTGCAGTGGGAGCCATGGTGGCAGAGTGGTTAGAATGCAGTGCTGCAGGCTACTTCTGCTGGCTGCTGGCTGCCAGTAGTTCAATTCTCACTGGCTCAAGGTTGACTCAGCCTTCCATCCTTCTGAGGTCAGTAAAATGAGAATCCGGATTGTTAGGGTCAATATGCTGATTCTGTAAATCGCTTAGAGAGGGCTGTAAAGCACTGTGAAGTGGTTATATAAGTTTAAGTGCTATTGCTTGCTATTAAGATTATCTTTTGTAACATACAAATAGTTTTCAATCTATGGTCACAATTGGATTTCTGGATGTACAGTAACTCATTATGATCATAAGTTCAGGTATCCACATAATTTGATCCATTTTAGAACACTTTTTGCAGTAGTTGTTAAGTGAAAGAATACTATTAAACAAATCCACAATTGTTAAGTGAGTTCTGACATCATAAGTATCAACCATTCTTCAGAATGGTTTTTTTTTGCTGAAAAATGTCTGAAACCAGCAAATAAACAAACAAATAAATAAAATCACAAATTGAGGCCACATGACTTGGATGCTACAACCAGCCATAAAGGTGAGCTGATTGCCATGTGCTTGAAATGTAGTCACATAACCATGAGAATATGTGTGTGTGGCACAACATTATATGATGGCCAGGAGTGCTTTATGGCCCATTGTAAATTCTAGGCTTCTCATAAATTTAGAACTATTTTTTTGAAATGACTTAGGAAAAATAAGTTGCAAAAGCATAGTGGTCTTCCAAATTCATTGACCAAATTGTTGTTTTTAATAAGCATCATGAAACTTATACAACAGTGAATTTAAGTACATTGAAGGACACATATATAGAGGAACTGATGGCAGGTGGACCAAGGTGGTTGTACAATAGATCTCACTTGATAAAAAGCATCCATGTAAGAGACCAAAACAAGATGGATCGATGACATCAGCACGTATTTCAGGCAGAATTGGTAAACTAAAACTCAGAACCATGATGGTCACAAACATGTGGAAGAGGCCTTCATCCTGCAATAGACAGACAATGGCTAATTATCTCTATCTCTATCTCTATCTATCTATCTATCTATCTATCTATCTATCTATCTAGCTAGCTAGCTAGCTAGCTAGCTAGCTAGCTAGCTATCATCTATCATCTATCTATATAATATATCTCATCACATACTATCATCATCAAGTGAATGTAAATACATTGAAATACTGTATATATAAAATTCAGTGTATTTAAATGCACTGCTTTTTGCATACAACAATCTGTCTGTCGTATATATGTACATATATATATATGTGTGTGTGTGTGTGTGTGTGTATGTTGTGTGTGTATGTGTGTGTATATATACTGTATATATGTATATGTACTGTATATATACTGTATATATGCATATGGAGGGGAGTGGGAAGAGGAATATAGACACCAACTCAGGAAATTCTTGCTTTCAAGGACAGGACAAATGAAACTAGTCATTTAAATGCCAAAACAGGTTAATCAGGGATCTAATTAGCTCTAATTAACACTTCCACAAGCTGTGAGCTTGCTCACCTGAAGCAGCTTGAGTACTCTTGCCCCCTCCAGTTCCTCCATGAGAAGACAAAGAAGCAGGGAGGGAGGGAGAGAACAGGTTTCGTGGAACATCTGTGTCAGATCCTTATCTGCAGTAAGGGAAAGGAATAAGTTGCTTTTGGGGGCAAAAAGAATTGGATTCTTTGTCTTCAAAGGTGGCCATATCCTACTTGTTTCTGTCTTTTTCTGGGATGGCAGAGAGTCAGCAAAGTTTACAATGCTTGAAGCATTTTTTGGAATCAAAGCTGCAGAAGCTTCCTCTAGATGTGCATTGTTCTCAGTCCATTGTTTTTTTCTTCTGCAAATTAGCTGTTTGAGGAGTGAATATTACCATCTTCTGCCCAACACTGTAAGCTGGCATCACAGTTCAGTGCCATTACTGGCCACGATTAGGGGTTACCAGGCAATTACAAGCACTATTAAGGGATTCCAATATTCTTGCTGATCCAGATTTTATTTCTCTGGGCTTTGCTTCCCCCTGACTCATGCTCAGATTCATTATTAAATTACAATTATTATGATGATGACATTTTTTGTGGAGTCTCCTGTTCTTTCCTACCTTCTGTCCCCACATGGCTCCAATTAGTCTTGCTCCTTATTTTTTCTTATTTTTTTCTTATCTTTAATAGTACCAGAAAAAGAGCAAAATGCAAAGGAAGTTACAATGCAAATTCATACTTCCCCAACCAAAAAGCCTAAAAAGTGCTTTACTAGTGAAAAAGGAAAACCAGAGAAAAAGCAAACATAATTATAAACAATTAACAGTTATAATTCTATTCATAGCCATCAAATGTAAATATTATTCAAGTCCATTTATATTTCTAATTCTCTTATGTAATTTCCTTTTAAAAATTCATTTGTAAACTTGTAAGTGTATAAGTGAATTCCACATTTCATTTTAGTTGTACATCTATACATCTACATGTATAGGCAATCCACTCATAGATGGTAAGTATAATCAGATGTTCAATCTATTGAGCAAATGGGGCTTTGCATTTATCTTTCTGATGCTGCAATATTATTATTTGGACTCCAGAAGGGACATAGAGAATCCATTTACATTGTCCTGTTGTCCCTTTTTTATGTAATAGGCATATAATTGAAGAGAATATTATCCTCTGAAAATTTTAGAGTTTTTTTGCACAGTCCACTATTTTATCCTACAACGTAAGTACAGTACATTATAAAACATGGGTTTTAAATAAACATGATCCTTGTTACATTTCTATCAGACTGCTGTTTTACTCAATCTTTTTCTATACAAATATAATAACAGTCCAATACAGTCTAAATGCTATTTTTTGTTGTATAAATCATAGTTTGAGGTCCATTGACATTCTTGGCTATATAATTTAAGATGGTATCCTGTTGTCTTGGCAGTATGGCAACCTCTAATTCTTTATGCCCCTAATTTCTTAGCATTTGCATATAAAATTAATTTGTTGGTAACAACTAATTGTAAGGTGTTTTTTTTTTTAGTTTTAAAGGATTTAACAAGTTGTTCTAATATTTCATGTGTCTTGGAAGGTGAAAATACTGTTGGTCCAAACAACATTGTTATCAAATGTTTTAGCTGTAAATATTGCTATTGGGTTACATCTGATAGATATTTATTTCTTAACACAGTGTATGTTAAATATTCATCTTCATTGACTATCAGTTGGTCCAAAGTCAATATTCTCTCTTCCATCCATTTTCCTTATTATCATGTTTCCCCCAGTTTTTAAAACTGGGTTTCCCTGTAAAGTTAATTTAGCATGGGAAAAGGGTTTAAATCTTTTATTGGACATCACAACATATTCATCACTTCTAATAGACATAATTGTTTCTAGAGCTATTAGAGTTTGTGATCCAAAAACTATCCATCCAATGAAAAGAGCCATATATATCGTTCTGGAGAACCAGTAGCAGAAATTTTGAATAGTTTGGAAAACTGGCAAATGCCACCTCTGGCTGGCCCCAGAGTGGGGTGGGAATGGAGATTTTGCAGTATCCTTCCCCTGCCATGCCCACCAAGCCACACCATGCCCACAAAGCCATGCCCACAGAATCGGTAGTAAAAAAAATGAATTTCACCACTAATATGTATATTCCGAAGTTGCCCAACTTATAAAATTGAAAATAATTGTTGGCTTCTAGTAAATAATACCTGAGAATACTCGACTTTAATACAAGCATGATGATGTAATTCCAGATTGGGGAAACTGAATTCTGATTTGGATCATTTAATAAAATATTCTCACATTTTACTAAAGGCATCTGTCATTTGCATTAATGCTGGAACAGTAATGCGACATTTAGAAATAATATCATCTGCACATAAAACCAATTTGTGTTCAGCTGAGTTATGTACTACTCTATAGATGTCCCTATATTGTATAAGGTTCTATGCAGATATTAAAGCAACTGTGACATCCTAATCTAGTATCACATGCGTCCAATCTGTGACCCACAGGGCACATGTGGCCCTGAACAGCTAGTAAGGCAGCCCCACAAGATTGTAAACTTTTAACATTATTATGTGATTTATATATATTAACTATATCATATAACTTAAATTTGGCCCAAGACAATCTCTCTTCACTCACTGCAGCCAGACAAGCCAAAAAGATGGACACCTATTCACTAAATAACAGGAAATAGCAGAAAACATTCCATTAAACTTTACTTTAGAGTAACTATATATCTGGTATCTAAACATCAAGTAATATCTTGATCCATTTATGAATTTTGCAGGAAATTTGAAGCTATTTGATATGGCAAACATTTACTGTTTATATATTTTGTCAAAGGCTTTTTGAGCATCTAATAATAAAAGTACATTTTTTATTTTATTCAAATCTATTAAATCTACAACTAATCTACTGTTGTCTGCTGCTTGTCTAATTTTATAAGCCTTACTTGACCTGTTTCAAATCCACGCAACTCGGAAATAACTTGAAACCCTGAAATCAAATCAGAGACAGTTGTGGAGCCTTTCAGGGCTGTAAACTTTCTACCAGTGAATAACGTGATTGGATTTGAGGAACAGTGTTCCTTCCACCCCTTGGGCTTGGCTAACCATGCAGTTGCCATGAAGGAAAAGGAGACTGCTCTGTCATGGAGTTAAAAGCATTTGTTTGTGTCATTTTTAAGCAGCACAAGTGATAATGGAACTAGTGTAAGAGGAAAGAAATTATGCCTGGTAATATTTATATGTGTGTTTATGTGTATTTAAATATGTCATAAGCGTGGGGGAATTTTTATATTTTTATGGATGTGTCTTTATGTAAACATTCCAGAGACATCTGCTGGAGTGCATGTTAAAAAAGTCAGTATGACAGTCACAAATATGGCACCAAACCTCTCCTGTTTTGTATGTGTGTCAGCATTATCCATATGCACAAAACAAGGAAAGAATGTGATGACGCAGTTGCAAATGTTATCTTGCCCCCTCCCAATGCTCCTGATAATTCTTATCATTATTGTTGCCTTTTTTGTTTTCATTTACATATATCAATTTTTTTTCCTTTTATGGTCAACTTAATAGAAAATTGTGCAGGAGAGAAATTAATAAAATTCAGGGAGATCATTATATGTATTCATCAATGCAAGGAATCCTTAAGTTACAATAGTTCATTTTAACAATGGTTCAAAATTACAACAGCCTTGGTAAAAGTGACTTGAAGCTGTATTCACACTTATGACTGTCACACCATCCCTACCATCACATGATAGCAA